>NW_005355089.1:438660-451619 GCF_000412655.1 Myotis brandtii
AGATTGTTCCAATGAACCGTGACGTGCTGAAGAGATCGCAGAGGGGGAGCAGCACACACATGGATTTGACATTAGCAAACAGCACAGCACAGACTCTGAGACCTGAAGAGGTAAATCACAGCCCAACTCCCAGACTGGCCACTGGGTGGCACACATGCTGGACTGATCCAAATAGGTTTGCAAAGGCCTTGAAAATTGCAGACATTGAAACCACAGCCCACAAAAGGGTGATGAGAACTTGTGATCTGAACCTAAATGGGTTGATTGCCTCCAAAAACAAAAGTACAGTGGGGCCTTGACTTACGAGTGTCCCGACTAACGAGTTTTTTGAGATACCAGCAGTATCTCCGCCGATTTTTTGCACTGAGTTGATAGAGTAATTTGAGTTAATGAGCTCCGTCTCGGAACGAATTAAACTCGTAAGTCAAGGCCCCACTGTATCAACAAGGACTAAAACCTATAAAATGCTGACGAAAGAAATCAAGGATGATCTAAATAAATGGAGAGGCATACTGTATTCATGGATTTGAAGATTCACCAAATTCATCTATATATTTAAAGGAATTCCAATTAAAATCCCAGCAGGACCCCTGGCCAGTGTTGCTCAGTTGGTTAGAGCATCATCCTGTGCACCAAAGGGTCGTGGGTTCGATCCCTGGTTGGGGAGAGTACGGAAGACAGGCGATCGGATGTCTCTCTCCCCCCTTCCTCTCGCTCTAGAATCAAACAAAAACATATCCTCATGTGAGAATTTAAAATAATAATAAAATAGACACAGTAATTTTGAAAAAGAATAAAATTGGAGGAATCACTGCCCAATGTTAAGACTTATCATAAAGCTACAGTATTTAAGACAATGTGCTATTTGCAAAGGGACAGACACATAGGTCAAAGGAACAGAAAAGAGTCCAGAAATAGGTACACACAAATATGGACAAGTGATTTTTGACAAAGGCAATTCAAAGGAGAAAAGACACCCTTTTCAATGAAGTGTTGAAAACAATTAGATTGCCATATGCAAAACCAAAACAAAACACCTCACACTTTATACAAAAATGAACTCAAAACAAATTATTTATTCGAAATATAAAACTATATAATTTTTAGAAGGAAAAAGAATTTGTCATGCCTGCAGTTATGCAGAGTTCTTAGACACGACACCAAGAGCAAAAACTGGTAAGAATTTAAAACTTCTGTTCTACAAAAGAAAGTAGAGACAGGGGATCTATTCTTTGTGCTCAGATAAGGAGGAGCCAGACAAGGTCTTGAGTAGGCAATGCTGAAGAAATACTGCTTCACTGGGCCACGTGGTGAAAAGGGTGGGGAGTTGGGGGAAAGGGGTTCGGTGGCAGAAGATAAGGAAGAGCCCAAGTTTGAGCCAGAGGGGTCAGGAAGAGTAAGTTGGGAGCAGGAGCAAAGAAAAAGGAAAAAGAGGCAGCAGGAGAGGGGCCAACCCTGTATGAGGACATCCCCAGATCAGAACACTTCACCTAGAGGCAAACAAGGCACAGTCCTGGAATGTGGCTGGGCTTCAGGCCTGGATTAAGGAGAAAGGTTTAGACTGGATAAAGGAAGAAGCCCCAGAGATCCTGTGCCTGCAGTAGACCAAATGTTCCGAGAATAAACTACCAGCTGAACTTCAAGAGCTGTATGGGCTACCCCATCAGTACTGGTCAGCTCCTTCAGACTATGAAGGGTACAGTGGCGCGGGCCTATTCTCCCACCAGTGCCCACTCAATGTCTCCCATGGTATTGGCTGAATTTGACACGTTTGTCCTGGTAACAGACTATGTACCTAATGTAGGCCAAGATCTGGTGTACCTGGAGTACCAGCAGCCCTGGGATAAAGCCTTTTCCAAGTTCCTGAAGGGCCTGGCTTCCTTCCCGCAAGCTCCTTGTGCTATATGGGAACCTCGATGTGGCTCATGAAGAAACTGACCTTCGCAACCCCAAGGTAAACAAAAAAGAATGCTGCCTTCATTCCGAAAGAGTGGCAAAACTTGCCTGGCCGGTGTGGCTCAGTGTTTGAGCATTCATCTATGAACCAGGAGGTCACGGTTCGATTCCAAGGTTGCGGGTTCAATCCCCAGTAGGGGGCATGCAGGAGGCAGCTGATCAATGATGCTCTCTCATGATTTATGTTTCTATCTCCCTCTCCCTTTCCCTTCCTCTCTGAAATCAGTAAAAATATATTTTTAAAAAAGAGTGGCACAGCCTTAGCTGGTTTGGCTCAACGGACAGAGAGCATCGGCCTGTGGACTGAAAGGGTCCCAGGTTCAATTCCGGCCAAGGGCACATGCCTGGGTTGCGGGCTGGATCCCTAGTAGGGGGCGTGCAGGAGGCAGCCAATCAATGATTCTCTCTCATCATTGATGTTTCTATCTCTCTATCCCCCGCCCTTCCCCTCTAAAATCAATAAAATATACTAAAAAAAAAAAAAGAGCGGCACAACTTTGGGGAATTGATACAGGCTATTCCACTGGCTGACAGCTTCGGGCACCTCCACCCCAACACAATCTATGCCTACACTTTCTGGACCTACATGATAAATGCTCGATTCAAAAATGTTGGTTGGCGTCTTAATTACTTTTTGGTGTCTCACTCTCTGTTAACTGCATTGTGTGACAGCAAGATCCATTCCAAGGCCCTGGTCAGTGATCACTATCCCATCACCCTGTGCCGAGCACTGTGACACCTCCCCCAAATCGCTCTGAGCCTGGGAAATGAGCCCCCCAACTAGTTTCAAAACAGCTTTGCTCTCTAGAGAATTCTGCACTGTATTTCCCTTCTAAAAGTATGAATTCTTCAGCCAGGCTCCTAGTAACAGATGGGTTTCCTTTAAGCCCAAGGTTTTCTTTTTTTGTGTGAGTTTTCTTCTTTTTATTAAACAAAAGTAGGCCCTGGCCAGGTAGGTCAGTTGATAGGAGCATTGCCCCGATACACCAAGGTTGCGGGTTTGATCCTCGCTTAGGGCACATACAAGAAGCAACCAATGAGTGCATCAACAAGTGGAACAACAAATTGATGTTTCCTTCTCTCTCTCAAAAAAATCAATCAATAAAAAAAACATTTTAAAACCCAGCAAAAGAAGAAAAAAAAAGCTACTGATGACTTTCTTTGAACTGTCCATGTGAAAATAAAGAGCCATAGTTTCGCAAAAAAAGAAAGAATGCAAAGACAAACCACAGACTGGGAAAAAATATTTACAAACCAGATATCTGACAAGGGACTTGTATACAGAACATATAAAGAACTCTCAAAACTCAACAGGAAGTAAACGAACAACCCAATTTAAAAAATGAGCAAGACTGTTAACAAATAGACCATTCACCAAAGAGGACATATGGACAGCAAATAAACAGAAGAAAAAAACTGTTCATCATTAATAATTTGATAAATGCAAATTAAAATTATGATGGGCTATCACAATATACCTATTAGAATGGCTATAAAAATACTGACAGTAACATGTGCTGATGAAGAATGAAATAGCCACTGTGGAAAATGGTTTGGCAGAGTCTTATATAGTTAACCATATACTTACCACTTGACCCAGAAATCCCACTCCTAGGGAAATGAAATTGTATGTTCATACAAAAACCTCTACACAAATGTTTACAGCAGCTCTACCAAAAACTGGAAACTCAAATATCCTCTAGGGATAAATGCATAAACAAATGGTATACCCACATAATATATACTACTTGGCAATAAAAATGAATAAATTATTGCTGGATGCAACATGCAACAACTTAGAAGACTTGAATGAAAATGCCGTTCTCAAAAGATTATATACTATATGATTCCAGTCATATGCTGTTCTCTAAAAGATATAACTATAGTAACAGAGAATAGACTGGTAGTTGCCAGGAGTTAGGGATAAGTTTGGGTGTGACTGCAAAGGGATAGCATGAGAGATTTTGGGGTGGTTCAACTGCTCTGATCCTAACTGTGACAGTGATTACATAAATCTATACAAGTGTTAAAAATTCATAGGACTGGTCCCGCCGGGGTGGCTCAGAGGTTGAGCGTTGACCTATGAACCAGGAAGTCGCAGTTCAATTCCCAGTCAGAACACATGTCTGGGTTGTGGGCTCGATCCTCAGTGTGGGGTGTGCAGGAGGCAGCCGATCAATGATTCTCCCTCATCATTGATGTTTCTATCTCTCTCTCCCTCTCCCTTCCTTTCTGAAATCAATAAAAATATATTTAAAAGTAAAAGTAACTTATTTTCCTAACTTCGTTTCACAAGACAAAATCATAGTCAAGCTCTTTTGTCACTATTAACAATGAAATATTAATTCTTGTTTTATGTGAACCTACTTTAAGTAGTCTTTCTCATTACCCATTATCCTCTAGTAAGCAAGACTGCCTTTATATTAAAATATACAATGAGCCCTAACTGGTTTGGCTCAGTGGATAGAGCATCGGCCTGTGGACTGAAGGGTCCCAGGTTCAATTCTGGTCAAGGGCATGTACCTTGATTGCAGGCACATCCCCAGTGGGGGGGTGTGCAGGAGGCAGCTCATCGATGTTTCTCTCTCATCGATGTTTCTAACTCTCTATCCCTCTCCCTTCCTCTCTGTTAAAAAAAATCAATAAAAATATATTTAAAAAATATGTATATATACAATGAAATAAAGAAGAACCCTAGCCAGTTTGGCTCAGTAGATAGAGTGTCAGACTGTAGACCGAAGGGTCCCAGGTTCGATTCTGGTCAAGGCTCCTCCCCAGCCTGGGCCCTGGTCGGGGCTTGTGTAGGAGGCAACCAATCAATGTGTTTCTCTCACATTGATATTTCTCTCTCTTTCCCTTTCTCTTCCACTCTCTCTAAAAATCAATGGAAAAATATCCTTGGGTGAGGATTAAAAAAATAATAAAAGAGTAGGAGGATATATACTAGTGATAATATAGCAAGTTGTTTCTGGGTAATGAGATTTTAAGTGACTTCTTTTTTTTGCTTGTTTATTTTCTAAATTTTCCAGAATGAGCTTGCATAGCTTTGATAGTCCATGGGAAAAAGTTAAAGAATCCTTTCAATCTAGCCCTAGTAATGTTTTCTCAAGGAAACTCTGGGGCTCTGGTCTGTATGCATGGAGAAGACAAGCAGCTAGGAGGAGAGAAGGTAGCCAACACAGGAAAGATCAGATCTGCTGGTGGTACTGGTGAAGGTAAGAAAACTGGCTACTCTTAGAAAGGGGAAGGCTAGCTCACCTGAGACTGTTTGAAAACATCCTTCCCAACCACATCCAGGTCAGAGGGGTCTTTGATGGCACTAACATACTCAGAAACAGCCTTGATCACCACATCACAAGGAGGAAGAACCAGCTGATGAGCTCGAACCTAAAAGAGTTAATATAAACAAGAAACACTAGCATCAGACATGGGTCGTTAAGAAAAAGGGTGAGCCCTAACCGGTTTGGCTCAGTGGATACAGCGTCAGTCTGCAGACTGAAGGGTCCCAGGTTCGATTCCGGTCAAGGGCATGTACCTTGGTTGCAGGCACATCCCCAGTAGGAGGTGTGCAGGAGGCAGCTGATCGATGTTTCTCTCTCATTGATGTTTCTAACTCTCTATCCCTCTCCCTTCCTCTCTGTAAAAAAACAATATAAAAAAAAGAAAAAAAGAAAAAGAAAAAGGGTGAGGTGCCTGGCCAGCGTGGTTGAGTTGACCTATGAACCAGGAGGTCACGGTTCGATTCCCAGTCAGGGCACATGCCCAGGTTGTGGGCTCAATCCCCAGTGGGGGCTGTGCAAGAGGCAGCCAATCGATGACTTCCTCTCGCTATCCCTCTTCCTTCTTCTCTCTAAAAATCAATAAAAATATAATTAAAAATAAAAAGAGAGCCCTAACCGGTTTGGCTCAGTGGATAGAGCATCGGCCTGCGGACTGAAAGGTCCCAGGTTCGATTCCGGTCAGGGGCATGTACCTTGGTTGCGGGCACATCCCCAGTGGGTGTGCGGGAGGCAGCTGGTCGATGTTTCTAACTCTCTATCCCTCTCCCTTCCTCTCTGTAAAAAATCAATAAAATATATTAAAAATAAATAAATAAATAGAGAAAGTAGCCATCAAATATATGTATTTTTTAAATGAGTTCACCCGTAGAATACCCAGCTGCTACTGCAGAGAAGTGCTTGATGTGGGGAAAAACCCCAGCACATTTGGTGACCAGAGTATCAGAAGTGATGTATTCTGGATGAGTGTGGTAGAAGTGTGAAAGTAAAGGAGACAAATAGGAAAGAAAGACATAGGAAGGAAGAGCTGGGTTTTCTCCTACACAGAAGGTGGAAAACGAACTTTTTCTTCTTTAAAGGGTATTGATCGTAATTACAAATCTTGATCTGCTAAGTATTTGGAATAGTTTAAACCTAATGAAATATAATTGTTCTATCAAAACTCCAATCAAAACCTGATGTCCCCTAGGCATGGATGTATCCGCAGGAAATGGGCACAATACCTTAAGTGATGCGAGGGGATGTTCTGGTCCCAAGAGGCTCCAGTGGAAAGCAGCCAGGTCCTCATCTGGGAGAATGTGGTTACCTATAAAATACATTTATCACTTATTGACTGTACAAATGTTTCCTTAGAGCCTCCAGGGCATGACAAAGATGCTGTGAGAGAAAATTATCAAATAATTCACATAGATCGATATACTTCATGTAATGAATACAGTAGCTATGTGTTGATTACCTACTTATGCATCACATGCATTATATGTATCACCTTCAAAATAACCATATATGATAGTATTATTTCTCTCATTTCACGCTTAAGGAAACTGAGGTTTGAACAAGTTTGATGACAGCCTAAGGTGGCATAGTTAATTAAGTGCCCACACCAGGATAAGAACCTAAGGACTGTCTGACTCCAAAGCTCATGCTATTTTCTATGACCTAGTCACCCTGTCTTTTATAACAGCAGCCACCAATTACTGTCTGCCAAGTGCTGGACATTTTTATATCTCACTTCACTTGACTTTATAATAACACCATGCGGTATATTCCATTTCACAGAGGAGGCGACTGAAACCAGGGAGTTACCTGTAACTGCAGTGATTTGCCCAAGACCTAATTGCAAAACTTGTGCTGACTGCACCAGATCATCCAAGCTCAACTCCTTTGGGATTATAAACAAGAGTTCACACTTAAGACAAGATATTAATCTTTATGCTGTCAATACATGGAAAACCAACTCAAAACCTACTCAACTCTCTGTCATTTAAAAGGTACATGGATAGCCTGGCCAGCGTGGCTCAGTGGTTGAGCATCAGGTGACCTATGAACCAGGAGGTCACTGTTCAATTCCCGGTCAGGGCACATGCCTGGGTTGGGGGCTCGATCCCTGGTGGGGGGCGTGCAGGAGGCAGCCAATCAATGATACTCTCTCATCATTGATGTTTCTATCTCTCTCCCTCTCCCTTCTTCTTTGAAAATCAATAAAATATTAAAAAATAAAAGGTAGACAGATAGAAGGCTAGAATGGAGATATATATATCAGATTCCCAAAGTGGGCGCTACCGCCCCCCGGTGGACGCTGCAGCGATCCAGGGGGGCGGTGATGGCCACAGGTGCATTTGGGGGCGATGAGTAACTGCTATTAAAATTTAAAAAAAATTAATTTCCAGGGGCTGAGTAATATTTTTTCTGGAAAGGGGGCGGTAGGCCAAATAAGTTTGGGAACCACTGATATATATAATAAAGAAAGCATAGTAAAATGTTAATGGCAGAAAACAGGAGGTAGATACAGGATATTCACTATAAAATTCTTTCAAGTTTGCTTATGTTTGGAAATTTTCATTATAAAATCTTAGCGCAACAGAAGCAAAAGGAAAAAGCAATTTGTATTCTTGATCTAAATTTAGACACTGGGCCCTAACTGGTTTGGCTCAGTGGATAAAGCGTCAGCCCATGGACTGAAGGGTCCCAGGTTCGATTCTAGTCAAGGGCACGTACCTCGGTTGCAGGCTTGATCCCAGGCCGGCCCAGGTCAGGGTGCTGTGGGAGGCAACCAATTCATGTGTCTCTCTCACATCGATGTTTCTCTCTCGCTCGCTCTCTCCCTCTAACTTCCACTCTCTCTAAAAATCAATGGAAAAATATCCTCAGGTGAGGATTTAAATAAATAAATTAATTAATTAAATAGATAGACAGATAGATAAATCTAGACACTGGGGAAATGCTCTGAGTGGAAAACTAAACCTGTCCAGGGCTAGTAAAACATTTGGCCTAAGACAGTACTCTGCATAAAGTAGTTATGGAATATAACAAAAAAGTGCATGAGTTAAAATAATGTTCTGGAATATGCATGAATTCATAAGGCAAACATGCCGAGTTTCTAATAAGAAGCTCAGAAGCCCGTCTGGAGTGGTTCAATGGTTGAGCATTGACCTGTGACCCCAGAGGTCACGGTTCGATTCCCAGTCAGGGTACATGTCCTGGTTGCAGGCTCAATCCCGAGCATGGGGCTTGCAGGAGGCAGCCCATCAATGATTCTCTCTCATCATTGCTGTTTCTATCTCTTTCTCCTTCTCCCTTCCTCTCTGAAACACATATATATATAGAAACTCAGAAACATAGTATTTGGCCTGAGAATTTTCAGAAGATAAATCCAATAATGATTGGTTAAATGGGTCTGGTCTTCATCTCTTAGCACTAGAAGGGGAAATGTAACTAATCACTGGAATCTGTTCTCTGAACCACCTACCTAGCAGCGCAGCGAATATGGGAAAACTCATCCGCTTCAGGCCCAGCTGCTTGGCCACCTCCTGCATCAAGAACTGGTTGGTAGTGAGGTTCTTCCCATTCCAGCTCAGCTTCAGAGCATGGGAACTGTAGTAATAGGGAATATTGTAGAGAGCATACTCGGAGTCATGGGCAAGAAGGCCATGGAAGCCGTTTTCCCTGAAAAAAGCCACCACTTCCAAATGGTGGTCTTCGAGGCTCTGAAAGACCTAGGAGGGAAGAAGAGAAGAACAAGGTCATGCAACAGAAGCTGAGCTGCATTTGGTTAGAGGTCAGGAAGGTTAGTAACTGAATTTTACAGTTTGTTGAAACTTAAGATTACATGAGATTGAATGGAAGAGTTAAAAAAAAAAAAGCCTCTCTCTTGCCTGCCGAAGTGGCTCAGCAGTTGAGCACTGGCCCATGAACACCAGGAGGTCACTCAAGGTTTGATTCCCAATCAGGACACATGCCCAGGTTGCAGGCTCGTTCCCCAGTATGGGGTGTGCAGGAGGCAGCCGATCAATAGTTCTCTCTCATCATCGAGGTTTCTATCTCCCTCTCCCTTACTCTCTGAAATATATATATATTTAAAGCCACTCTTGTAAACGCAGGCAGAATTATCTTTGGGTTTGTTCAAATGCCCAGTCTTTTTATACTCCTTTCATGAAACCGAGAGGCCTAGCCTCTTTAAAAGAAATTAACATGGTATGTAAGTTTTTATACCTATATTAGAAAAATAAAGCTATTACTTATTGCTCAGCACCTCTATATGCCCTGCATATTTACATAAATTATGTCATCATCAGAACAACCATGGGCGAGGTAGATATGGATGTCAAAACATACATAGAAAGGTTAAACAACATATAGCTAGAACCTGAACCCAAGTTAATCTAACTCCCTTTTAAAAATTCTTGCTTGTGCCCTGACGGGTTTGGCTCAGTGGATAGAGCGTCAGCCTGCGGACTGAGGGGTCCCAGGTTCGATTCCAGTCAAGGGCATGTACCTTGGTTGCGGGCACATCCCCGGTGGGGGGTGTGCAGGAGGCAGCTGATCGATGTTTCTCATCGATGTTTCTAACTCTCTGTCCCTCTCCCTTCCTCTCTGTAAAAAAATCAATAAAATATATTAAAAAAATTCTTGCTTGCTTTCTTAAGAGCACCAAGGACACTCCCAACATCTAGGTATCAGAAACTTCATTTTTATTTATTTTTATTTTTTTAGTCCTCACCTGAGGATACGTTTTTATTGATCTTTTGAGGGAGAGGGAGACAGAGATAGAGACAGGGACAGGGACAGGGACAGAGACAGAGGGAAACATCGATATGAGGTTGTCTCCAGTATACATCCCAACTGGGATTGATTAAATGCACAACCTAGGTAGGTGCCCTGACTGGGAATCGAACCCACAACCTTTTTGGTGCATGAGATGATTCTCCAACCAATTGAGCAACCCGGCCAGGGCAACTTAACCCCATTTCTAAAAATGGGAAAACTAATGCTGCAAGAAATTGGCTGCCCCCAAAATTACATAATGAGTGAGTGAAGACAGGATTCAAACCCAAGCTCATCTGATGCCAACACTCATACTTTCCATTATACCAGGCTTCTTCCTGGAGAGCACTATATTTTATGAGACATACCATTAAGTGCCCTTCCTATGCATCCCTCTATAGCTGCACTTAGGCACACTGGATCCACCACACTAACTTCCTTGATTTCAGAGACTTTATCTCTGTATTCCTAGCTCCCACATAAGACCTAGAACACAGTAATAAGAATAGTAATGGCTAACAGATACTGAAACATGCACTATGTGCTAAGTAATGTCCCAAGTACTTTATATGCAACAACTCAATTAATACACAAAAACAATCTTCAGAGGCCATAACTATTATTTTCATACCCATTTTACATTACTATCTTTAAGGTCACATGGCTGGAAGGAACGAAGCCTGGATTTTGGCTCTAGAGCCTGTGGAGCTCAATAATTTTGTTGAACCCAACTGATCTATTCCTTCACTTAAGTTGTAAAGGAGTGGTAGTTTTCTGAATTCTGACTGGAATTTCAATGCATTAAGCTTTTGCCAGCCTTTGGAAAGGGGGACTAGTCACAGTAGATAGTCATGTCACATATTAGTGATACAAGGGGAGGGACACTGGTAAGCAGACAGCAAAGCAAGGTCTGTATTTGATATTCAGGCAAAGGAACCAAAATTCCTTACTTTACACTGTAACATATTTAAGCCTAGAGCTATGATAAACTCCATTTGGGTCAGGGTAGTACAGTTTAATGCTGCCCCCCGGTGATAATTTCTTCCAGCACATCTCTCATATACAAGTCACTGATTGAGCATCCTTCTACCTTGTGCCATCATAAGGCTATGTGTGATATATTCTCCCCGATCATCACAACCTAACCATGTAAGCTTCATAAGCCCCATTTTACAATTGAGGAAACTGAGGCTTAGAGAAATGAGGTGCCATACTCAGGGCCACAGAACTGGGAAACAGAAACCTGGGTCATACTGCCCTTTCAACGACAACACATTACTTTTATCTGGTCTAAAGCAGATTACGCCACTATCGAAGTGATTTCAATTCCAGAAAGCCAAGGACTAGTGGTTTTTAACTAATCTGGTGGCTCTTATAACACCAGGAGGGTAAATCACAATGACTGGAGAGCATCTTCAAAATATACAAACCTGTGCTTCAGATCAGCTGATGACAATGAAACCCTGACGGGCAAGGAAAAAGCCTTCCAGCCACAATGCCTCTTAGAGAACAGCTGAGCACCCTGGCTCCATTTCCACATCTCTGATGATTACTACCACCTATGCAGAATGACTTACAGGCCCTGGTCCAAACTGATCCAGTTTCCTTGGCAACCGTGCAATTTTCCAGGAGACTAAAATGATTCAGGCGAAATTAAACAACATACCCAAACGACTAAGCAGAAAAGAAGTACATTTGAGCTATAAAGAAAGCAAGAGTTGAGATTCTGAATTGTCCATAGCTTTTTATTGTTGTTAATCCTCACCTGAGGATATTTTTCCATTGATTTTTAAGGAGATTGGATGAGAGAGGGAAAGACAGAAATATCCATGTGAGAGAAACACATCGATTGATTGCCTCCTGCACGACTGGTTGCCTCCTGCCTGAGCCCCGATCAGGGCGTGGGCCCAGGAGAAGCCTGCAATCCTGCAATCAAGGTACATGCCCTTGACCGGAATTGAACCCGGGACCCTTTGGTCCGGAGGTCGACGCTCTAACCAGCTAGGGCTGTCTAGCTTTTAATCACTGACTCAATTTTAGTCCAATGAATATGAATTGAGAGCCTACTAAGTGCTAGGTTGCAGACAGCACAGAGTGGCATGAATATAAAGAAGAATAAAACTCAGGGGAAAACAGCTCCCTGAGAGAAGTTTAATGTTTAATTTCCAATCTAAGTAGTCCAAAGCAGTGGGTTTTATTTTTTTAAATATATTTTATTGGTTTTTTACAGAGAGGAAGGGAGAGGGATAGAGAGCTAGAAACATCGACCAGCCGCCTCCTGCACACCCCCACTGGGGATGCGCCTGCAACCAAGGTACATGCCCTTGACCGGAATCGAACCTGGGACCCTTCAGTCCAAAGGCCGACGCTCTATCCACTGAGCCAAACCAGCTAGAGCAGTGATGGCGAACCTTTTGAGCTCGGCGTGTCAGCATTTTGAAAAACCCTAACTTAACTCTGGTGCCGTGTCACATATAGAAATTTTTTGATATTTGCAACCATAGTAAAACAAAGACTTATATTTTTGATATTTATTTTATATATTTAAATGCCATTTAACAAAGAAAAATCAACCAAAAAAATGAGTTCGCATGTCACCTCTGACACACATGTCATAGGTTCGCCATCACTGAGCTAGAGCAAAGCAGTGGGTTTTAAATTGTGCTTCCCAAACCAGGAATTGGGTTAAGTGGGAAACTGGATCAAATAACCAGACAGGACAGATGCTCCTACTTTCTCTTCAAACTGAGCTCATATTTACCATATTACCTATTTTATATTTTGGCTCTTTCAGAAATATTTTATTTTATTGAATAACATTTGTTGTTAAAAACAACTAGAAGTAGCCCGGCTGGCGGGGCTCAGTGGTTGAGCGTTGACCTATGAACCAGGAGGTGGAGATTTGATTCCTGATCAGGGCACATGCCTGGGTTGTGGGCTTGATCCCCAGTGGAGGGCATG
>NW_005355089.1:451649-454185 GCF_000412655.1 Myotis brandtii
TGATGTTTCCATCTCTCTCTCCCTCTCCCTTCCTCTCTGAAATCAATAAAAATATAGTGGTTGAAAGTCAAAATTGGTCCCCTACTCTGTGCCACGTGTTCTATGCATAAGAGATACAGCAATAAACAAAACAGACCAAAAAAATCCCGGCCTTCTTGGAGCTTACATTTTAGTGACAAATACTTCTAGATTTTTAAAAAATATATTTTTTTATTGATTTCAGAGAGGAAGGGAGAGGGATAGAGAGAAACATAAATGATGAGAGAGAACCATTGATCGGCTGCCTCCTGCATGTCCCCTACTGGGGATCGAGCCCCCAACTCAACATGTGCCCTTGACTGGAATGGAAACCGAGACCCTCCATTCTGCAGGCTGACACTCAATCCACTGAGCCAAACATCACCTAGGGCTCTACCAATATTTATTGAGCCAGGAACTGATATGTGCCAGGCACTGATCTAGGTGTGGGGATATAGTGAACAAGAGCCCCAAATTCCTATCTTCATGGAGCTGACATTCTAATGATTAATATTTCACAATAAGCACTGGGCTAAGCAATGTAAGACATAGTTATTCTTCTAACCCTGTGAAATAAGTATCATTAACCTCCCTATATATTCCTTTTTGTTAGCAGAAAAATGTAAATATCTCATCTCGCCCCAAATCACACAGCTGACCATATAGCAACACTTGGATTTGAACTCAGGACTGACTTCAAAACAATGCTCTTTTTTTTTTTGGCGAGTATTTGTCCAGTTTTCCCAGCACCACTTATTGAAGAGACTGTCTACCCCATTGTATATCCTTGCCTCCTTTGAGGTGGGTTAATTGACCATATAAGCAAAGGTTTATTTCTGGGCTCTATTCTGTTCCATTGATCTGTTTGTTTTTATGCTAGTATAATGCTATTTTGATTGTTGTCAAAATAGCATTATACTATACTTTGAAACCAGGGAGCATGATACCTCCCACTTTGTTCTTTGATTTCTTTGGCTATTAAGGGTCTTTTGTGGTTCCATAAAAATTTTAGAATTAGTTTTTAGTTCTGAGAATGCCATAGGTATTTTTTAATAGGGATTGGCTGGAATACATATATTGCTTTAGGTAGTAAGGACATTTTAACAATATTATTATATCCAATCCATAAGCATGGTATATCCTTCCATGTATTTGTATCCTCTTCAATTTCCTTCTTCAATGTCTTATAGCTTTCAGAATACAGGTCTTTCACCTCATTGGTTAAATTTATTCCTAGGTATTTTTATGCTATTGATGCAATTGAGATGGGATTGTTTTCTTCTTCATTTCTCCTAATTGTTCACAGGAGCTGTGACATCGAATGAATCTATGCTCAAATTCAAGTGGTTGTGCAAGTCACTTAGCTTCTTATCTATACAATGGAGATTTCACTAATTCCTACCTGACTGTGAGGTTTAGCAATTACTTATATAAAATACCTGGCACACAAACTCTGAGAAAGTGCTTATTAAGTAAGTCACAGCCTGTTAATTCTGCAGAGATGAAGTCTGTGGTACAAACTACTATCTGCAGGTCTTCAGAAATCACTTGAGGTAAGTAGATACCAGAACAGGCACTTGTTCTGCCCAAAGAAAACCTTCAGGATTGAAAACTCAGAAGGCCTGATGAAAGCCATCCTTGGAAATAAGAAGCATACAAAGGCCCAAGGGAGCTTTGGTGTTACCTCGGGAAGGAAGACAGGAACTGCAGAGGAAAATGACAGCAAGAAATTTCTAGGAATCCTTGAACCAGGGGCTGCAAATGCTTCCAGGGGCTGGGAAGCTAGCAAATGAATGAAGGGGGTTGAGTTCAGAAAAATCAACCGCCGAGAGATGCAAATCAAAACGGCAATGCGGTACCATCTCACACCTGTCAGAATGGCTATCATCAACAAATCAACAAACAAGTGCTGGCGAGGATGCGGAGAAAAAGGAACCCTCGTGCACTGCTGGTGGGAATGCAGACTGGTGCAGCCACTGTGGAAAACAGTATGGAGTTTCCTCAAAAAACTAAAAATGGAACTCCCATTTGACCCAGTGATCCCACTTCTAGGACTGTATCCCAAGAAACCAGAAACACCAATCAGAAAGGATATATGCACCCCTATGTTCATAGTGGCACAATTTATAATAGCTAAGATTTGGAAACAGCCTAAGTGCCCATCAGCAAATGAGTGGATTAAAAAACTGTGGCACATCTACACAATGGAATACTACGCCGCTGTAAAAAAGAAGGAATTCTTACCATTTGCAACAGCATGGATGGAACTGGAGAGCATTATGCTAAGCGAAATAAGCCAGTCAGAGAAAGACAAATATCACATGATCTCACACATTTGTGGAATACAATGATCAACACACAGATGGACAAAAACAGAATCAGAGACAAGAAGCATCAATCAAACCATCAAACCTCAGAGGGAAGGTAGGGGAGGGTGGGGGTAAGGAGAAGAGATCAACCAAAGGACTTGTATGCATGCACATAAGCCTAACCAATGGACACAGACACCAGGGAGTTG
>NW_005355089.1:454197-468375 GCF_000412655.1 Myotis brandtii
GGGGGATAAGGACACATGTAATACCTTAATCAATAAAGAAAAAAAGAAAAGAAAAATCAACCGCCAGGAATGTAATCTTTTTTACTAAACGATACTGTGGGTGTTAACAATATAAATATGCAAAATCTTGGCATTTACATTTTAAAAAATATTTTTGTTGTTCTTGTTAATCCTCACCAGAGGATATTTTTCCATTGAATTTTAGAGAGAGTGGAAGGGAGGGGGCGAGACAGAGAGAAACATCGATGTGAGAGAGAGAGACATCTACTGGTTGCCTCCCACAGGCGCCCCAACCAGGGCCAAGGATTGAGCCTGCAACTGAGACATGCGTCTTTGACTGGAATCGAACCCAGGACCCTTCATCTCCTGGCAAATTAGTTTCCTAAAGGCATAATTATGCTAGTAAAAAGCAAATACAATCATGCACTTGTGAAGGTATTTCTGAACAACCCTGGTTTAATTCAAAGTTGAAATGCCAACTAAACAGGTTAAATATTTTATTTCAATCATTTCTGGAGTGCTGAATGCCCTTTAAATGCCAAATAAGAAATTGTATTTTTCAGTATCTTCAGTACCACGCCAACCAATCTCCATATGATAGGGCAGATTTCCAAAACATGAATCTAGTAAGTCACTAAGCAAAATATTCAACTGTGGTTGGTGCAAATCACCATGTTAATTACTAGTTCCTGACATGTTTCATTTTGAACATTTTTGCACAATGACTCCTAAGGAGTGGCATAATAAACAGCTTTAAGCCCTTGTAAAACGTTTGTTTCAAATGAAAGCTCCCTAAGTCCAGCAGTATTGCTTTTGCAGAAGCACACGTGTAGTCATATTCACTAATTTTGACCAATTTATACTAAAATTTTCAAGACTTTCTCAACATACAAAAACCAGTTATTTCTGTATGCACCTGTCACAGGCTACAAGACCAAAAGAGTTAGATTGCATAAAAAATGTTTTAATATTTTTTTTATTGATTTCAGAGAAGGGAGGAGAGAGGGAGAGAAACATCAATGATGAAAGAGAATCATGGATTGGCTGTCTCCTGCATGCCCCCCACTGAGGATGGAGCCCACAACCCGGGCATGTGCCCTGACCGGTAATTGAACCATGACCTCCTGGTTCATAGGTTGACACTCAACCACTGAGCCACACTAGCCAGGCTGCATCAAAAAAATATATATTTTTTTAAATTTTAACATGAATTATATTTAGGTGCAGTGGTTCTCGAACTCTACGGTGGATGGCTTCTTAAAACAGACTGACAAGCCCCATCTCCAGATTCTGATTCAGTAGGTCTGGGACAGGGCCTGAGAATTTGCATTTCTAACAAGTGTCCAGGTGGTACAGTGCTGTTGGTCAGGGAGCATACTGTGAGAACTACTAGCTAGGCACATACCAAGTGTATAACTATATGGGCAGCGTTTATAGCTGTTGTAAATAGTTGCAATCTAAAACTTCACAAATAACTTCTTGACCCAAGTTGTCCCCAAAAAGTTCGGCCCCCAATTTTTAACATCTGGAGCAACAGTATTTCCTACCCTTGCAAATGCTGGTTTATGATTTAATTTCTGCTATACTCACTCTTTTCTCAAACTACTACCTACAAAAGGCTTTCAAGGCCTAGCAACGTTTTACTTACTACGTAATTGCATTTCATGCTAGTATCACTTATTCTGTCTGTATTCAAAAACACAGTCTAGAAAAAACCTGATAAATAAGTGGGACAACAGAAGGAGAAACCAAGATGGCGGGATAGGCAAAAACACCATCATTGAAATTTCAATCGCTTTTTCTTGTTGTTGTTGTTAATCCTCACCCAAGGATATTTTTTTCCCATTGAATTTTTTGAGAGAATGGAAGGGAGGTGAGAGACACACAGAGAGAAACATCGACTGCTTGCCCTCCACACGCACCCCAACCAGGGCCAGGAATTGAGCCTGCAACTAAGGTACGTGCCCTTGACCAGAAACAAATCCACGACCCTCCAGTCTGCAGGCTGGCGCTCCAACCACTGAGCAACCGGCAAGGGCTTAAAGTTCGTTTTGTTTCAGCACTTGGCATTTTTGTACACTTTGTCATGGTTGTATTTCTTATAATGGTTTATTTTTAAATGGTGTCTTAAACTATAGTCTTTCAATAGACACATTTTATTCAGGTATAGAGGAATACTCATGACTTTGTGAGAATAAACAAGTCATCTTTTCTGTCAAATAACAGTTTAGACAGCCACCATTTTGGACTGTATGACTTGGCAGCCGCCATGTTGGCCGCATGGCTTGCAGATCCCCTCGGGGGCGCCATCTTGAAATGCAAAAAAGGCCAGCCCCTTCCTTTGAATTAGCCAATCGCGAAAGACTGCGCCTGAGCTCGTCAAAAGTAAGGGACAGGTCATGTGCATCAGAACTAAAAAGCCCAGCAGACCACCTGCTCAGTGTGCACCCTTCTGCGCAGAAGTAAATATATTTGCCTTGCTGCCTGGCTCCCAAGTATGCTTTGTGTTCTACCAGGACCCCTGAATTTGGTGGCTCGCCTTATTTCTTACAACTTCCAACAAGAAATAGGCTCTCTCCAATTTTCCTTTAAATATGTGACTTTCTTATATAACCTTCTTTTTGTTTACTTTTCATAGATGTGGGTACAAAAAATATTTCATGTTCATCAAAACTGCTAAAAAAGTACAAGCGCAACAATCAATGCTATTTTTGTTATCTATTTCCATATAACAATTCACCCCCAAAACTTAGTGGCTTAAAAAATATTTATTATCTCGGAGTATCTGGCTTGAAATGGATGAGACAAGATTCATAGAAAAAGAAAATACAGCCCTGGCCAGGTGGCTCAGTTGGTTGGAGCGCTGTCCCATGCACCAAGAGGTTGTGGGTTTGATTCCCGATTGGGGCACATAAGGGAGGCAGCTGGTCGATGTTTTTCTCTTCCCCTCTCTCTCTCTCTCTCTCTCTCTCTCCCTCCCTCTCTGTCTCTCTGTCTCTCTCAAATCAATAAAAACATATCTTCAGGTGAGGATTAAATAGAAAAAGAGAATACAGAAAGTAGAATAAATTTGAGGGGAAACTATTGAGTTCCATCTTGGATATTTTTTAGATTAAGTCAGCGGTCGCCAACCGGTGGTCCGCGGACCACTGGTGGTCCCTGAGGTCCGAAAGGTTGGCGACCACTGGATTAAGTGATCTAGGTTGTGCCCAAAGTTCATGAGAGAGGTTGGGAGTAAAGAAAGAGCTCTAGGAATCATCAGAATATAGTTACTATTTAAAATCACAATAATGGATGAGCCCTAGCTGGTTTGGCTCAGTGGATAGAGCATCGGCCTGTGGACTGACGGGTCCCAGGTTCAATTCTGGTCAAGGGCACATGCTCAGGTTGCAGGTTTGATCCTCAGGAAGGGGTCAATGATTCTCATCTTTGATGTTTCCATCTCTCTCTCCTTCTCCTTTCCTCTCTGAAATCAATAAAAATATATTTTAAAAAAAAGTACTGGAGAACATTATGCTAAGTGAAATAAGCCAGTCAATGAAGGAAAAATACCACATGATCTCACTCATTCGTGGATAATAGAGACCATTATAAACTTATGAACAATAACAGATACAGAGGCAGAGCTGCCTCAAACAGATTGTCAAACTGCAGCGGGAAGGCCAGGGAGGGTTGGGGGGCAGGAGGGAGGGGGGTAAGAGATCAACCGAAGGACTTGTATGCATGCATATTTTAAGCAATAAAAAAAAAATTTTAAAAAAAAGTAAATGGGGGGGTCCCAGCAACTTGGGCAGTGGGAGACGTGGCAGCAGCTAGGCAGCCCAGGTTCGCCAAGCCACTAGGTTCCCCGCGGCCCTCAGGCACCCAGCCTGCCGCCAGGATGCCCAAGAGGAAGGTCAGCTCTGCGGAGGGCGTGGCCAAGGAGGAAGCCAAGAGGAGGTCGGCCAGCTTGTCAGCCAAACCTGCTCCTGCAAAAGTGAAAACGAAGCCCAAAATGGCGGCAGGAAAGGATAAATCTGCAGACAAAAATGTGCAAACGAAAGGGAAAGGGGGGGCAAAGGGAAAGCAGGCCGAAGTGGCTCACTAAGAACCTAAAGCTCTACCTGCGGAAAACGGAGAAACTAAAAACGAGGAGAGTCCAACCTCAGATGAAGCAGGAGAAAAAGAAGCCATGTCTTATCAGTGGTCCCTGTCTCCCTTCTTGTACAATCCAGAGGAATAATTTTATCAACTATTTTGTAAATGCAAATTTTTAGTAGCTCTAGAAATATTTTTAAGAAGGAAGGAATTCCACCTTATCCCATTTTTTTAAGTGTAAATGCTTTTTTTAAAGAGGTGAAATCATTTGCTGGTTGTTACAACCAGAAAATAGTGGGATATTGAATATGGGAGACTTTGATTGTCTTGGGTGTCAGCTTAACATTCCATAGATGGGGTAGTTTCTATACCCTATAATACAAAGCATACTAAATGGCAATTTGGAGTCAGTCGTGCGTTTGCTATGTCTTGAACATTTTAAATTACTTCTATTCACATGCTTTTGGTAGAATTGTTTCCTAAAGAAAACCACTCCTTGATCTTGGCTCTCCCTGTCAGAATTTTGTGTATCTGTAACATCTTTGCTGTGGTAGTCCAGTTTTCCTAGTAACTTTGTCGATGTGCTGTGAAAAATTGAAAATTTGATTATGTAGTATATGTGCTATTAAATTGTGAATTAGTGGGACTTTGATGTAACAGCGTTATCAACATCTGAAGATATTGGTACTTGATACTCTTAAGGAAAGTTAGCTTCTAAATTTTAAGCTGGAAAGTCGCTGGAATAACTGTTTAGAAAAGAATCACAACTACATGACTTTACATTTTTGGTACGAAAGTTAAGAGTTGTGTACAAATTGATATGTCTGTGTACTGACCCTCAAAACAAACAATAAAATCTCAATTATGAAAAAATAAAGTAAATGGGAAGTTTTGCTTTTTTCAAGTTATTCACGTACACTGTTAAGTGAAAGAAACCAGAGATGGAGAGACTGAAAATGCAGAAAAGAGATGATTACTTTTGAATTCTTATAACCTCACTATCTTACTCTTTCACTTGGCATTCAGCTTACACATTTGCCTTGTACTAGCAGTACCACACATTTAGCAATGCTGGCACAAACTAAGTGCTCAATAAATCTAATTATTGATTTTCTACATGTATCTATGCATATTATCTAATAAAAGTACACAATCTTACGCAAGATGTATGAAACAAAGGAAACTGTATGGTGAGAGTGTGCAAAGAGACTCTGAGCAATACAGACCCAAAACAAGGATTTTTATCCACCACTGACTAGTATCCAGACAAAGAAAAAATCATTTCACCTCTATGCACCTCAGTTATTCAATTGGTAAATGGGAAGAATACCATGCACTCTTGCAAGCTTGTGAGGATTAAACAAGATCTTTAAAAAGCACTTTGTATACAACTTGGTGCTCACATAGTAATACAGTGGAACCTCAGTTCTCCAATTTAATTTGCTCTGGAGGGCTGTTCGAGAAGCGATTTGTTTGAGAATCGAATCATTTTTCCCCATTAGAAATAATGTAAATTGAATTAATCAGTTCCAGACCCCCAAATGATTCTGTTTTAACCTTTCTTACATACAGTGCATACCTAATGTACTGTTTAATCTATACATAAACACTTCTTTTCTTTTTTAAAAAAATATATTTTATTGATTTTTTACAGAGAGGAAGGGAGAGGGATAGAGAGCTAGAAACATCGATGAGAGAGAAACATCGACCAACTGCCTCCTGCACACCTCCTACTGGGGATGTGCCCACAACCAAGGTACATGCCCTTGACCGTAATGAGAGGGATAGAGAGTTAGAAACATCGATGAGAGAGAAACATCGACCAGCTGCCTCCTGCACACCTCCCACTGGGGATGTGCCTGCAACCAAGGTACATGCCCTTGACCAGAATCGAACCTGGGACCTTTCAGTCCGCAGGCCGACGCTCTATCCACTGAGCCAAACCGGTTAGGGCAACACTTCTTTTCTTAAGTTTATCGAACCACCCCTACTAGCCTTAAAGGAATCACTTTTAGCATTTGGTCCAAGGATGTCTTCCAGGTCAGCATGCAGCATCTTTGCTTGTTCACATAGCACTGCCTCCCAAGTGCTGTCCCTGCCTAACTGCTTTTCCTTTATCCAAATCAACAACAGTTTTTCTACCTCTTCAATCGCCTGTGATCAGTTTCTTTCACATCCTTAGCAACATTGGCACTCTTGGGGGCCTTTTTTTTTTTTTTACATTGTGCTAATCTGTTGATTTCACCAGCCACAAAAGCATTGGCTCCTTTGTTTGTTGCCTGAGAGATGCTTTTTGTCATGTTGAGGTATCAGCAAGAAAGGGTTGTCAGGTAGAAAACTGAAGTTTGGTTCAAGAACCAAGACATTTTTTCTGTGAACAACTTGGACTAGAACCGAATTGAGATGGGAGAAGTTTGAGAAATTCAACAACCCCTTCATACTGATACCTGCATGATCATTCACACATCTCTTAAAGGTGACAAACAAAGGAGAGAATGCATGAGTATGAGTCAGTTTACCACTAAACCTCATGTTGTTAACATCTTAGGAAATTGTGTTGTGAATATTTTGGTGTTCTTTTGTTTTTGCTAATGATTATTAAATTTTCATGTTTTACTGTGTATTTCACTTCCTTTTTGTTAAATATTCATTTACATTTGTCATTTTTTTTAAAGTGTTTATTTATAGGTTAAACAGTACATTAGAGATGTACTGCATATAAGAAAGATAAAAATGGAATCATTTGGGGGTATGGAATGGATTAATTCAATTTAAATTCTAATGTGGCCAAAACCGGTTTGGCTTGGTGGATAGAGCTTCGGCCTGCGGACTCAGGGGTCCCAGGTTCGATACCGGTCGGGGGCATGTACCTTGGTTGCAGGCACATCCCCAGTGGGAGGTGTGCAGGAGGCAGCTGGTCGATGTTTCTCTCTCATCGATGTTTCTAACTCTCTATCCCTCTCCCTTCCTCTCTGTAAAATATCAATAAAAATATATTTAAAAAAATAAATAAATAAATTCTAATGTGAAAAAATGATTCCGTTTTTGAACAGCTTTCTGGAATGGATTAAGTTCAAGAACCAAGGTTCCACTGTACTGCACCTTAATAAATTTATTTTAATCAGCTCACACTTCTCTAATTGCCCTGTTCTAAAGAAGCATACCTGTGAGCCTTGGCTAGTGTTGCTCAGTTGGTCAGAGCATCGTCCCATCCCGTACACCAAAAGGTGGCAGATTCCATTCCTAGTTGGGGTGCATGCAGGAGACAACTGATCGACATTACTCCCTCACATCGATGTTTCTCTCTCTCTCAATTTTAAAATAGCATAGCTGTGAAATGGTGGGTTTCACATGATTATCTTTTTTTCGAATACAATAAAACCTCGATACAACAGAGGTTTTTATAATTTGGGTGAGGGGTGTCTGAAGCCAAAAGTCTGTTACATAACACAGTAAGTTTTCTAAATTGTTAAAAAATTGACAAATTAGTTTACCTGTTTTTACTTACATAGACGTTTGTGTAAAATTATGAATGCGAAGTTTAATTTCACAGAAAAGTTTTCTGTATGTATTACTGTAATTTTAAATTTATACTGTATAGTCTAGTAAATGTGTACAGTCACCAGTCACTGAAAGCAAATGAATGCGCACATAGGAACATCAGACGGCCGTGTTAAAACTGCTGCAGAGACCTAGCTGGTTTGGCTCAGTGGTCGTCCTGTGGACCAAAGGGTCTGGGATTCGATTCCAGTCAAGGGCATGTACCTTGGTTGCAAGGCTTCTCTCCAGCCCGGGCCCAAATCCGGGCACATGTAACCAATCAATGTATCTCTCTCTCACCTCAATATTTCTCTCTTTCCCTCTCTCTTCCACTCTCTCTAAAAATCAATGGATAAATATCGTTTGGTGAGGATTAAAACAAAACAAAACAAAACAAAAACTGCTGCAGAAAGTCACACCAGGTGACAACAGAACCAATTACGAGGTGGTGTGATCATGTGCTAATCATCTGCCAAATACTGTTTACTAGCAGTGACACTTGGATTTAAATATGTAGACTATAGTTGTACATATGTAATATTTACTTATTTCGGTGAAATTACTATAGTGGTTTTTTTTTACAACATATAGCCTATTCCCTAAAATTTGTTAAAAATAACAGTGTATTAATAACACAAAATAACCTGCTAATTTAATTATAAGCAAATCTCAGTTAAAAGCATATGATGAGTTCTGCAAAATCAAGGGTTTACTGTATATATTAACCATTAAAACCAAGTATTCATTCCCTAACCGCCCCATATCTTCTCCCAAATTATATTCTAAAACTGCTTTAGGTTGCTCTGCTTCTGAAACCCTTAGGAAGAGATCAGGTTGGCAATTTGCAGGTTTACTGAATTTTTCTGCTACTGGCGCTTACCACTTACAAAGGTTTGTAGAAGGTACAAGTGAAACTAACCAAATCACAAAATTCATCTCAATTAAATACACTGAATGTTTTCACAAGAAGTCCTACCTTGTCTAAAATTCAACATCCAACCCCGCATTTTATCCTTTTTAAAAAATATATATTTTATTGATTTTTTTACAGAGAGGAAGGGAGAGGGATAGAGAGTTAGAAACATCGATGAGAGAGAAACATCGATCAGCTGCCTCCTGCACACCCCACACTGGGGATGTGCCCACAACCAAGGTACATGCCCTTGACCGGAATCGAACCTGGGACCCTTCAGTCCGCAGGCTGACGCTCTATCCACTGAGCCAAACCGGTTAGGGCGCATTTTATCTTTTATTTATCCCTCCAGCTCTCTTTTCTCTATCACATATGAAAGTGAAATGGGAACAAAGGCCCGTTTCGCGGCCTGGTCTGAAGAACAACACCAAGAGGAGAAATACAGTACTGTAGTGGGTTTTGTTTGGAAGCATTAGCATTTCAGTAACTATGCTGTACACTCGAAACTAATAGAAAATCATATTGAATATAAACTTTAATAGAAAAAAATATATATATATAAAAGCTAGAATACATTTTTTTAAAAACCGGTAAGCACACAGATCATTCCGACCATGCAAGTGAAATCTATTATCTTCAAGATGGTGGAGAGCGTTTCTAAAATGGCGGCGCAGTGCTACTAACTAGAGTCTACTCTAGACTCTAGACAATCTGAAACGACACCATCATCCTCCCTGCGTAGTTGCCGTTTTCGAAAATATCTCAAATCCGTCTGAGCTACTTCCTCCGAAAGCTAGAGCCCGCTGTGTCATCGAGGCAAAGGTACAAAACGGCATCGGGTCACAAGTGGAGTGCGGGTCTCCACGGAGAAGCCACGGATTTGGAACTCCCTATCCGGGGCGACAGGCTGGCCCTCGCTGGATCGCTAGTTACTCAAAGTCAGTACTTTTAGCTGAGTTCTGGCTGCATGCGCGTTCACGTAAGGGGGAAGGGTAAGCAGAACATCACCATTTGCAAATCTGTCGAGAAATCCTGGGGCTGAATAGACATGAAGACCTCCTAGCCACTCTGCAAAACCGAAGCGGAGTCCTAGCCGGTTTGGCTCAGCGGCTAGACTCGAGCGTGGGCCTGCGGACAGAGGGGTCCCGGGCTCGATCCCTACTGTGGGGCATGCAGGAGGCAGCCGATCCATGTTTCTATCTCTCTCTCTCTCTTCCCCTCTCTCTTTAAAAAAGCAATAAAAACATATTTAACAACAACAAAAACTGAAGCGGACGTCTTGGCCCAGGAAGGTGCTATCACATCGGGGTCCACGCACTACCGAAAAAAAACCTGCTTTTACCGTTCTGTGAAAACTAATATGTATCTGAAAAGACATGAGCAGCATATACCAACCACGTTCATTTTTCTGTAACTTAAAGTTGTCTTTATTATCATAAATTAAATAATCCAGTTTCAACTTCAAAAAAGAAAGCTTTCAAAAGGCAAACCACAATCAATTCTTAACCAACACTTTTCGAATCTGTGCTAGAAACCAGGAAGTTCTCTATAACAATAACAACAAGCACTACCACAAAAATCATTGACCAGAACCAGGAGAGAGAACTTCACCTATGCAATTTTGGAGCCAGTCTTAAATCCACTATATTAAGAAACACATTCCACACTTTTTAAGTTACTCTTACATTTCATTCTCTTAGGATCACAGACCTATTTAATTCAGGGGAAAAATTTATCCTGCACCTAAAATATACAAGACACTATGAAGAATCTGAAAAGATCAAAGAGCTTGTTTATAATTTAGCTTGGGGAATAAAATTTATATATTCCCCAAATGGTGTTTCTCAGATACAAGAGAGCTGCTGGAAATTTTTTCCCCCTGAACATTTTATTATGAAAAATTTCAAATATATGGCAGAGGTGAAATAATTTTACACTGAACATGCAGATACCACCAAGATTCTACCATTTTTACTGTATCTGCTTTCTCACACATCCATCCATACATCTTATTTTTTGATGAACTTGGTAGCCCCACCTTAGGGTTGCATCTCAAAAATTTTGACTGAGCCCTAGCCAGTTTGGCTCACAGGATAGAGCATTGGCTTGCAGAGTCCCAGGTTCAATTCCTGATCAGGGCACAGGCCCTGGTTTCGGGCTCGATCCCCAGTGTAGGGTGTGCAAGAGGCAGCCGATCAATGATTCTCTCTCAGCATTGATGTTTCTACCTCTCTCTCCCTCTCCCTTCCTCTCTGAAATCAATAAAAATATATTTAAAAAATTTTTTGATTGTTGGAGTACCAAAAAGTCTGGAAAACACAAACCTATGTTCAACTCTTCTGCCAACCTCCAATCAAAATTTATTCAGAGCTCACAACAGGCCATTTTAGGTCTCCATACCCTTGGGCACTGTCTGATCTATTCTTCCCAGCCTCCTTCAAGACTCAGCATCAGCCTGCGAAGCCGCCTCCAACTTTCACACCCTCACTCAGAATTAAGCATGCCCCCCATTCCCCCCTGGATAAGGGCCATGTTATTAAAAGCAGCTATCATTTCCCCAGCCTAGGCACATGCGTCATCTTTTGCAATTAGCCCACAGTATCTGCAATTCTGCTTTCAGTCTGGCTCTTTTACTAACCTGACCTCATTGAGGGCAGGGGTCCTCTTATTCATCTCTGAATCCTCAGCAACCAGCACAGTACCCAGCCTATATAGCAAGCACTCAATAAATAATTCAAGGGTGTCCCCCCAAAATGTATACACACTTTAACAGCTGATTCTATTACATTATGAAAATGAAATGTATTTTAATAAACACTGCCTTTATAATTATTCAAAGCGTGTATACATTTTTGCGGGGGGGGGGGCACCCTATATAAATGAACAACCCAGACCTGTCTTTACCCAGGAGCCAGGGAAGATTTTAGTCGAGTGTGGGAATGACCTAATCACACTGGCACTTTAGAAAGATTCCTCTTAGAGAGCACCGTTGTTAAGAGGATGAGCTTTGGAGCCAGACAGCCTGGGCATGAGTCCCAGAATCCCAGCTCTGCCATTTATTGCTGGGTGATTCCAGGCAAGTTTTTAAACTTCCTGTGCCTCAGTTTCCTGATTTGGAAAAGGAATGACTGTTTCATGGGTTGTTGTGATGATCAAATGAGAGAATTTTATTTATGTTTTGTTAAAGCACATAAATTAGTACCTGGCACATACTAAGCATTCTATCAATGTTAGCCATTGTTGCGAGCAACCCAGTTAATAATGACAATGAGGTAAAAAGTTCTTCAATGACCTGGCTGATTTGGCTCAGTGGATAGAGCCAAACTGAAGGGTTCCAGGTTCGATTCTGGTCAAGGGCACATGCCCAGGTTGTGGGCTCGATCCCCAGTGGGGGGCATTCAGGGGATGGCCAATCAATGATTCTCTTTCATCATTGATGTTTCTCTCTCTCTCTCCCTTCCTCTCTGAAATCAATAAAAATACATATTAAAAGGAAAAAAAAAGTCCTTCAAGCTTGGGTGGGCCCTGGCCGGTGTGGCTCAGTTGGTTGAGCATTGTCCTGGGCACCAAAAGGTAGCGGGATGTATTCCCGGTCAGGGCACATACCTAGGTTGCGGGGTTTGATTCCCAGGTCAGGAGTCTACAGTCAGGAGCTTAGGGTCAGGAGCATATGGGAGGCAACTGATGGATGTTTTTTTCTCTCTCTTCTTCCTGTCTCCCTAAAATCAATTTTTAAAAATGTATTAAAAAAAAAGCTTGGGTGGTAGCAGTGAAAACAAATTGGAAAGAACAGCCATGAATGATGAATCTACTGAAAAATGTTCAGTCAGGAAGGCAAGCAAAATGAGCTTGTTATATTTTTTTTTCCGGCTTTGTACATTTGACATAGCTCATGATTGGATTTTTCATTATTAAAAGCAGCTATAACTTCCCCCGTGTAGGCACAGATTTGAAGCCGAGCACAAGGAGTCTAGTATGACCAAACTCTAGCCACAAGCTCTATGAGCACTGTAAGCTTCTCTATGCGGGTCTTTCAGTGTCTCAGCTGCGATTTTTTTTTTTCATTACTCCCTGCAGCACCATTTCTTTAGTTTATGATTCCCACAATTTCCTGTCCTGTCTTCTGACTGTGAGCACATCCCTCAGAGCTGTAGTGGCTGAATGGATTTGAGGTTTTGTCCTATCCAATCCTGCACTACTTTTTTCTTCTTCCTGCCCACCTCATTTACTTCTCAAGCCTTGCTATTCCCCACACGTAGGAACTTGAAACCTAAGAGCATGGGAAAGCAACAGAGCAATAGCAGTGCCAAGAACTGGGGATGTTGCCAAGCTCTTCCCCAGGCCCCATATGCAGTGACCAACTACATGGGGAGATTAGACTTAACTGCCCATGGGGCCTCACACGCTTCATATTCCATTTGCTTCTGCTCATTTTCTTTCTCCCACTTAAAGCAGCCTCCTCCCAAACCAGCAACCAATTCAAATCCAACCCATCTTTGAAGACCCAGGTGAGGTCCAACTTCTTCAAGGAAACCTCCTCTGACCATTTTAGCCCACAGCTATCCCCCCAACACACAAAACAGGTACTGTACTTCCAATATGTACCATAAAGCATAATCACGTACACACTTATACCACTAAATAAATATTTCATGTATACAGATTTGATTTTCCAAGGGTAGGACCATGTCTCATGTTTTTTCAATCTCTCATTCTCAGTGAGTTAACTGAGTTAACACTTGTTGAACAGTAACTGAATCAGTGGGGTGTTTTTTGTTGTTTTTTTGTCGTTTTTTTGCTTGTGTGTTTTGGCTAGGGAGGAGGTACCTGTTGAAATGAAAAAAAGGTTGAACGGACATACAGGTGGGGGAGGGAGAAGCACTAGGTGAAAATGGGGAAATATATTGTAGAAGGTGTTCAATTAACATGTTTAACTGATTTGCTTCAAGATTGGAAAGAGACATACAGAAGAGAGATGCCAAGTGGAAAAATTTGGAAAAAGGCATTTCAGCTTTAGGCAGAAAACAGCAGGAGAAAGTTGAGGATACAAAAGAAATTTTTCTACAACCCAGGGATAGGCCAACCGGATAAATGGAAGGTAAAGGGAGTTATTGGGATGACATAGGTAGAAATGTGGTTAAGGAGGTGAGCGAATGGATAAGGGATGGTTTGAAGGGGTGGGTAGATGGATAAAATGATCGAGGGTAGGTAGGCAAATGGGTTAGTTGGGCGGTAAATGGGTGGAGGGGAGGCAGTTAAGTAGGTGGATGGGTGGGTGGGTAGGTGTTTAGTTAGGAGGGAACAGGTGTGGGGCATATTAAGAGGGCCCTTCCCTCACCTTGACCCGGAAACGGATGAGTGCCAGCCTCACGCAGTGGCTCAGGCAGGCCGGTGGCAGGAACCAGGCCCGTGGAGGAGGGGTGCCCTTGTTGCCCACGTGTCCCACGATCAGTTGCGCTGTCTGCCGCTCAGTCTGGCACCGACGGCCCCACTCGGCTAGCCGGTCCTTGCCCAGGCCCCCGGGGAACATGACGACCAGCTCCAGGCCCTCGCCGCCGGGATAGGCACAAGCCTGGCACAGCGCTGACAAGTAGCCCAGCATGGCGTTCCACTGGCCGCCACACACCCAATCCGTCTGGTAGCCGCCA
>NW_005355089.1:468870-482130 GCF_000412655.1 Myotis brandtii
GCGGGAGCGGGGGAGGGAGGGCGGGGTGGGAAGAGACCACTGATTGGATTCGGGGGGAGAGGAGGGCTGAGGCCAACGGGATTTCGGAAAGATTGGGAGGAGAAAAGCCATGATGGGCTCCGGTCACTTCTCTCTCTCTCTCTTTTTTTCCTCCCCTACCGCTCCTCACCGCTTCGAAAGTGGTGAAGCCTCTTCCTTCCACTTCCGGAAGCCATGTTGCCTAGTATTGATGGTACACACGGTCTAGCTGAGGAGTGGGGGCCGGGCGGGGCAGAGAGGCATCCTGGGAGTTAGAGTTTTCTCCGTGGCCTCGGTACACAGGCGAGGAACAAGATTCCCACCCCGTCAGCCCTTAGTCTCACGGGATCACCAGTGGCGGGGCGTGATGATATACGTTTAGGATTTTCACCTCAACTCCTAGCACCCACCAAGTTGCTTCCTGGTATTTACTGCCTTTCCCAGGAAAGAGGGAGAAGGAGCGAGGCATCATGGGAAAGGAAGCGGAGTGGATTAATTGGATTAAGTTAAAGTATGCTAAAATTCTCTGGGAGGTGGAATTTTCATTTCAGGGGGAAAAAAATAATACGTGTAGCTCTTTTGTTGTTGTTGGTAATCCTCACCTGAGGACATTTTTTTTTCTATTGATTTCCCAGAGAGAGTGGAAGGGAAGGAGGGAGAGAGAAAAAAAGCATCGATGTGAGAGAAACACATCCATTGGTTGTCTCCTGTACGCATCCACACCGAGGGCGAGACTGAACCTGCAATCCTGGTCCGTGCCCAATGTGAACCCTCGACCCTTGAGTACGCGGGTGGACACTCCACTGAGCGGAACCGGCCAGGGCTAATATGTGTAGCTTTTCATGCATGAGAAGGAAGGACGCTGTGGAACATAAAAAATAATCATCACCACCATTTCTGAAGCAATTCATTTAACTTTTAGCAACTGCAATTTTTTAAAGAAGAGTTGTTGGCCCCAGTTAATGAATAGTGAAACTTACATTATTTTTTTGCCCAAGGCAATGTAGAGAAAAAGTGAAATTGACTATCCATTGTCCTCAAGATCTCTTTGGGCAGGGACATAAGCACCAACACAAATTAAACTACAAGTTGTACCTTTCTGGTATTCAGTGAGTTGCAATGTCCTATAGTTAGGACCTTTGTTTTTACACCTCATTGTGAATCAATCTGTCAGGGAAGTCTGGTAAAATAACTACAAGGACTCCAATTCCAAATTATATAGATATAGATATAGATATAGATATAGATATAGATATAGATATAGATATAGATATAGATATAGATATATATGCATTCAATCCTCACCCGAGGATACGTTTTTCCATTGATTTTTCTCTCTTCTCTCTAAGCATGTCCTCAGGTGACGATTAAAAAAAAAGAAGTTGGCATTCTATGTTATTTGGCAATAAAGCAGTTGCTTATTGTCCTTGGGACTCAAAACAGCAGCCCTTCTGCCTGTATTAAGAGATAGGCAGTAGCTGAGGGTCAGATAATCATGGGCTTCGCTGACTTAACAGTAGAACTCACACTTAAAATGTCTCACTGATTAGGAAACTGGCACAGGCAATTGGAATGGGGTTATCTGTATAAAGGTCCATAGTATTGCCTTGTTCTTCAGGCCCCCTAATGTGATGATGTCTCTGTAAATGCTGTCAGCTGGAATGCAAGGAGGCAAGACTAAGATCAGAAAAGAGAAGCTTCACAGCCCTGAACTCAGCCTATGATTTCCCATCCAAGCTCTGAACTGCAAACGTGGAGCAGAAAGTCAGGGAGAAGGAGCCAAGTCCTTAGGTAAAGTGCTAAGAAATAGAATTTGCAACAGGATGAGCCGGGTTATTCCCTTCAAAAGATCTGAAGAGGTAAAGGAGCAGAACTTGACAAGATTCTTGGCACTTATTAGCATTCTGAATCCCCTCCAATGAAATATACAGGCAGGCAAATGAAGTGTTGAAGTTGTATCACTAGAAAATCATATCTCTACTCTCTCTAGGTGAACAGGGACCATAAGCGAGAGCAGCGATTCTCCCTCGACCAGCATATCAGTATCACCTACAAACTGCTGGAAATGTAAACTGTCAGGCCTCACTCCAGACCTCCAGAATCAGAAACTCTGGGGTGCAAGTGCGGAGCAATCTGGGGTTTAAGTATCATCGAAGATAGGACAGTAGTTAAAACAGTGGAGATAGATTTTATTCGGTCACTACTGACAGTAGGGGGAGAGCTGAGCCCCATTCCCATTTGTGCAGGGGTGACTGGGCATTTGAAGGAGGGAGAGGAGCAAGCAGGGGCTCAGTGGTGTCAGGGAAGTGAAAAACTCCAACGGGTTGGTCAGTGTAAGTGCAGTAAGGCCGGCTGCGTCTGCGAGCTGTCCGTTATGGAAGTTAGGAGTCTATCCTCCCACGGAGGCTGGGAGATAGAGGCCCTAGGCTTCCTGATGATTGCAGTTCAAGGGAATGGCCCTTGGGAGAGACGCCCTGGAGCTGTGGGAGATGCATCTACATCTCAAAGGGACAGGGGAAAGGTTAATTGGATTAAGTTAAAGCACTTTTGACCATGCTGAGCTTTTCCAGGTGAGAACTCTGCCTTAGGCTGCTAGAAGCCCCACTAAAATTTGGTCAAGTCTCTTAAAGCAGGTGTTTGAACAGAGTGCTTGTGTTGAGTTTTTGCAGGTCTCACTAGCCCTCCAGGTGCACTCTCACATTTGAAAATCACTGCTCTTGTAGGGCATGCCCTAGCCCAAGTACAGACTACTTAAGCAAGGAGGTACATCAAGCACGGGCTGGTGGCTCAGTGGTTAGAGCACCAGCCCATGCACCAAAGGGTTGCAGGTTCGATTCTCAATCAAAGGCACGTACCTGGGTTGCAGGTTTGATCCCTGGCCTGGGTCAGGTTGTGTGCAGGAGGCAACCAATCAGTGTCTCACATCAGTGTTTTTTTTTCTCTCTCCCCCTATCCTCCCTCCCTTCTTACTCTCTCTAAAAGTCAGTGGAAAAAATACCCTCTGGTGAGAATAACAAAAAAGGCACATCAATAAATGGACTCCCATACACTTTTCTATGCTGTGATTCAGTTCCTTTTTCCTATGCAGGTGGAAACGGTGCATATTCAGACCTGGTGGTTGATAATAGTGTGCCCCTCTCCTTTCCTGAAAGAGAATGTTTATCATGGTTAATTTAATTATTTCTCTACTATTGCACATTAGATCTACTGGTGGCAGTTAAGTTTTATTTTTTTAATATATATTTTATTGATTTTTACAGAGAGGAAGGGAGAGAGATAGAGAGTCAGAAATATCGATGAGAGAGAAACATCGATCAGCTGCCTCCTGCACATCTCCCACTGGGGATGTGCCCGCAACCCAGGTACATGCCCTTGACCAGAATCGAACCTGGGACCTTTCAGTCCGCAGGCCGACGCTCTATCCACTGAGCCAAACCGGTTTTGGCAAGTTTTAGAATCAAGAGGAGTTACATTGAGTTTATCACTGACTTAGACGAGGAAGGGGCATGTTCATGCGATGCCGTTGCTTCCGGATACAGTAGTTGCATGTGACTTGCAGTTGTCCCAGGGTTATGTCAGGTGTGGGCATTTTTGAAATTGTAGATAAGGGGGAAATGGCATATGTGTTTTTGGCTGTAAAAAGGAGGACTATGGGTAAACATCTATTGCTTTGTCTCCCCAGAACCTCTTTGCTACCTTATCCTCATGGTTGCAGCAGGAGCCAACCTTTATATACCTTTCCAGAGAATTTGGGGTTGAGCTGAAGGAGAGATGAAAAAACCTGCTGGAGCCCGGCCAGTGTGGCTCAGTGGTTGAGGGGCAACCAGCAGGTCACGGTTCGATTCCCAATCAGGGCACATGCCCGGGTTGCAGGCTCAATCCCCGGTGTGAGGCACACAGAAGGCAGCCGAACGATGTTTCTCTCTCTCCCTCTCTGAAATCAATAAAAAAATATATATTTTAAAAATCCTGCTGCATTCAAGTACCTGACTTCCTTGTTCCTAAAGTCCATCTGCATCACCCCGGGGTTTTGTGAGACACCGCCAACTTTTTATAAGAAATTTGCATCATTTTGCTTAAGCTTGTTCAAATTGGATTTCTATTACTTACAAACATGAATCTTAACATATATACTATAGGAGAAACGTTATGTTGGACACAGGTTCTAGAGAGGGTAGAGATAACAAGCTAAAGCCCTGAAAACAGAAAGGGACAGATGTCACAGAATACTGGTTGAAAGTGTGTGCATTTTTAAAAAAAATATATTTTTATTGATTTCAGAGAGGAAGGGAGAGGGAGGGAGAGATAGAAACATCAATGATGAGAATCACTGATTGGCTGCCTCCTGCACACCCCACACTAGGGATAGAGCCTGCAACCCAGTCATGTGCCCTGACCGGGAATTGAACCGTGACCTCTTGGTTCATAGGTTGATGCTCAACTACTGAAGCACACCGACCGGGCAAAAGTGTGTGCTTTGCATGATCTCACTCATATGTGGAATCTAATGGACAAAATAGATCCAGAGACATAGAAGATTGGAACAGACTGCAGAATCTCAGAGGGAAGGTGGATCAGGGTGGGTGGGAAGAGATCAAGCAAAGAACTTGTATGCATATTTGCATAACCCATGGATACACACAATAGGAAGGTGAAGGCCTGGGGCAGGGGTGGGGGCAGGCTAAAAGGTGTCAATGAGGGGTAAAGGGGGACATATGTAATACCTTCAATAAAGATATAATTTTTAAGAAAGTGTGTACTTTGCCCTGACCGGTTTGGCAGCCGAGGGATGATTCTTTCTCATCATTGATGTTTCTCTATCCCTCTCCCTTCCTCTCTAAAATCAATTAAAAATTTTTTTAAACCCCTACCTATAGATAAAGTACTATCTGGGAAAATATGTAAGGGATACAATTTATACTGATTTTTGTGGTTTATATTTATTTTCTAAAAAAGGAAAACAACTTTAATTTCACTGGCAATCTCTCATACTTGAAATAAAAGTGCCAATTTTTAATACAAAAAATAATCCCTACTTAATCTTGAATATTTCTGAATGGCCTCTTCCTCTATGGCTGTTTGTATAAACATATGCATGATTTTTCTACCTAGATTATCAAATGAACAAGTGATCTGACATCACTGATAGTCTCCTAAGTCACAGTATTGTGGTGGTAAGAGATGTGGGAGGGACATATCCAAATGCACTTTTTTCTAAAAGTGGACCATAATCAGTCAATATGAAAAGAAATACTCATAAGTATGTGCAGAGAGCATATTTTGAATTTTCTTGTACTACATATACTACAGCTGAAATTATGAAACAAGTACTAGATATAACTTCATGTTAAGATGTGTAAAAGCATACTAATACTCTAATTTGATGAAAACCTACTGTAAATGTATTTGGATTATGTTCCATGTAGTACATCTGACAGTATGGCTCGGGATTTTTTCTGTGAGCTTTGGAGTCAGACAGACCTGGGTTTGGACCCAGGCTTCACCATTTACTAGCTCTTGTTACCTTGGTAAATTTTTTAATCTCTTTGATTTTCCAATTTTCTCTGTCAAGTGTAGAGAGTAACAGACCTAGTTTATAGGATTGTTTTATGAATTAAGATATCACAGATAAAAGCCTACCTAACATAGTAGGTGCTCAGTAAATCATAGTGACTCTGACAGTTATTGCTGATTGACAAGTGTGGAAAAGAGGTCCAACTCAAAATTTGTTGGGGCTATAAATCAAGAGATAACACAGCTTGGTTGGTCTGATCAGCCAGCATAATCTATAGGACTCGATTTTTTAAAATCTGCCAAATTAAATTTGGTAAGTGAAGAACTAGTTTAAGCCAGATGACTAAAGTGACTCCAACAGCATTTTAATAAGATGACATACTCATTTTAACACAGCCTTTATTTTCTGTTTGAAAACAAAATTTCCAGGAAACAAAATACTTACAATGGTTGGGTACAAATGAAATAAAAATCACAGTTTCAAATAACCAAAATAAGACAACTGCTTAAAGGCAGATCACTTGGTTTACCCCAAAAAAGAAAAGAAAAGTTAAGGTCAAGGATTAAAATGAAGTTTAACAACATTCTATATAATGCTACATTCCCCAATTAAGAAAAGAGAGTTCAGCCCTGGCCGGTGTGGCTCAGTTAGTTGGAGCATTGTCCTGTACACTAACAGGTGGTAAGTTGGATTCCGGGTCAGGGCACATATCCAGGTTGCGGGTTCAATCCCCGGTCGGGGAGTGTACTGGAGGCAACCGATAAATGTTCCTCTCTCTCTCTCTTCCCCTTCCCCTCTCTTAAAAAAAAAAAAAATCAATGAAAAAAAGAGTTCACATATACAACTAAATGTTAAATGTAGAGATGTGACTGAAATTCTGTATACTTCATAGTAAATTATGCATGAAAGTTCATTAATTGCATAAACTTCCTGAGTGGCTCCCATGCTGAACTAGGTCTACATGCTTAATATTCATATCAAACGAAGCTTTATGTGATTGAGCATGGCAGACCTTGAACAACTGCACTTTCCGATCAGTCACTATTTCTGCTGAGGGTATGTTCTGGACCACAAATCTCAATCTGAAATCTTAAAATATAGTAAAAAAGAAATGCAACTTAAAAAAAAAACTGGAAGGATGACAAGCACACAATTAGGAATTTATTTTACACTGGCACTTTTTTTCTCTCAAGAGCCCAGTTTCTCTCTTCCCTTCTTGCTTGACTTTCAGCCTTTTTAACTTTTTGAAAATGATAGCTGTTAGCTATCTCAGTTAAAAATAACTTCAGTGTAACCCAGTCACTATCCCAGGCCCCTGCCTATGTCGGCTGTCAAGACCTGACCAATGTTTGTGTTCATCCTTCACATGTAAAACTATCTCCGGGGTGACCTGAAAGCATTTGGCTCCATTAAAGTTTCATGCTAATTTCACTTCAAAGGATTTTAGCAAGTTTGACTGTCACCATTTTATAGTCTGTTTTTTTTTTAAGAAAACAATGTCAATCCCAGAAATTACATTTACCAAATCAATTAATTGTCTTTTCTATGTCCCCCCCCCCTTTCTGGTTCATCGGGTGGGGAAACAATTCACCAATAAACAATGAAATGTGAACAATCTATTCCAGAAAATGGCCCACATGTCACCACAAATTATTCTGAACCAAAAAGATGAAAAAACTGAATCCCAAACCAATGGCACATATACCTCAGGAATGTACTTGTGCACGAAACCTGAAATACAGTATTTGCTACCATGAAATATGCTGTAGTGTTGCACACAGTAAACATGTGGAACAAGGACCATGTGGTTTACAAACATTTGCTGAGTTTTTTGGGGAAAAAGGAATGCATCATTTTCAACACTCGGAAAAGACAGCAAAGAAAGTCAATGCCTCCAATAAACTTTAGAGATTGGAACAAGTTATCACCAACTACAATTCAAGTGAAAGCATACAGCTATTTCCAGGTAACAAAACATCACTGCAAATATCTCGCAGATGCTAATATGCTGAATGACAGGCCACCGATGTAGGATTTGTTAAGCTATTTCACTGTGGTAGTTAGTTAAAACAGTTTCACCCATAGCCCTTTAGGCACACAGATAAGAAATGCATCTCTAATAAAAGACGCAAAGTTACAGGCACTGAACTGTCTAATTTGGGTACTTTCTTATCATTTGCTCATTTTACAACTAATTCCTACAACTAATTCTTATACTGCCACAAGCTGGATTTATTTATCTGCTCTCCACCCCCAAATCCCCAAAGCTTATTTCAGAGATGCATGTGGCTCTCATCACTTAAACACAGATCGGTGGCAGAGTGATAGCCCCTCTCATCACTAATTCAGAGTTAATGCTGTGACAAAGAGGCAGGCTACATTAATAACCTGAAAGAATACTGAGAATCAAGGCAAAAAAAAAAAAGCAAGTTTCACAGGCAGTGTTTACTTGTGCACCCCCAAACAGCACTGAAAACGAGGTAGATTAACAAAAGCAACTGGACTGGAATTAAACCTGGGGTTCTAAAATGATACATCCCATCATACTCTACACTCAAAACTTTCTACACTCAATCTAAAAATCGCAGCGGAAAAGTGCCTTTTAAACTTCCACAGATAATTTTGCTGTCAAACCATTAGAATTCATGCTCGATATAAAACTGGTAAGAAGAGGATGAGAAACAGAATGGATATTGGTTATATTACAGCAAATTACCTTAAACAGAGAGTCAAGACTGCTACAAATATACATAGGGTAATTTTCATTAGATTTACACCAATACTGGTTTCATATTCTTAAGATGTTACACCCAACTTCACAAACATAGCAGCAGGTAATTCATGAAGAGATGCTCACATTAGCACATATGGAGGTACAGTACTATTCGTCAGACTTGCATTTTGAGAAGTAAACATGGTGGCTGGACATACAGACTACCCCCCAAAAAACCGTTACAAGCAGATGACATAATACAACCCTTTTCTCTCCCACAAGAAGGAAAATGAAAAGGACAGTTTGTTTTTGGAAAGTGGGTAGAAGGCCCTTGTTATTATACAGTAGGCTCTTGGTTAAGTAAGAAGGGAATTTCTGAGCTTTACCTCAAGAATTAATTATTTCTGGGTTGGAAAAGTACCTCAGCAAGGATGCAAACAGCACTATTATATGATTTAGCAAAAAGTTAGGAAATAATGCAAAATCCCTATATAGAAAACTAGCCAATATTTACAGTCAAAGTGACTAAAAGCTGAATCAAACATTTAAGTAATGGAAAAAATAAATAAAAACCCCACAGTGACGTGAATAACACTGTTTTCTTCATTTCCACACAAAGTCACTTTTTTTTTGCATTTTTAAACTTACACACACGTTACATATACACAATGTATACATAACATATATGTTAACCCAACCACTGCAGTCAGCATGGACTCGGCAGTACACTATTCACCATCTTCAAACTTTAGAAGACTACTTTTCTTTCCAGCAAAAAATCTGAAAAGATTCTAAATACTACAAGGCACTGCAAAAGTCTGCAGGCAAACAAATGATGAATCAGACATAAAACAGAGGTGGTGGCAAAACGTGGGGCATGTGATATAGAGCAGCCATTAATAAATGTAATTGTGCATATTATCCATGGAGCTTTTTTCATCTTGGGGTAGGTACACTGTTTAAAAGAATTGTGACTTGAGCCCTGGCTAGTGTGGCTCAGTTGGCTGGAGAGCTGTCCTGGACCCTGAAAGGTGGCAGGTTCGAGTCCCGGTCAGGGCACATACCCGGGTTCCATCTGCAGTCAGGGCGCATACAGGAGGCAGCCCATAGATGTCTGTCACTCTCATCTCTCTTTCTCCCTTCCTCCCTCCAAAAATCAATTTTTAAAAAGAAAAAAAAAAAGGATTTTGACTAGAGAAGAAGGGACCTTAAAACCTGCAGTATTTTCACTTTCTGGATCAGCGGTCACTAACCGGTGGTCCGTGGAGCACTGGTGGTCCGCGAAGTCTGAAAGGTTGGCGACCACTGTTCTAAGTTATAAGCCTCAATGCAATCACACAAATCCAAATCATCTAATGAAACACGAGCAGTTTGAAAGAATTACAAATTTTAGGCACATTGTTTTTGTATACATGGTAAACACTGCAATGCAAGCACTTGCATTACACTACTGTCCTAAAATCACTTCAACTCGCAAAGCAATACTGTGTAAGGAATTTGAAGAATTTGTACATAAGATTTAGGAAGACTCATCCAAACTAGCATGTCATATGAAAAGAAACTTTGGCTCTTACCAACAGCAATTCTCAAAATGCTACCCTACATGCCCCAAATGATAGTGACAGAATCTTCACAATGGCGAGGGCAATCCTCAGGTAAGCAGTATAAGACATAGATCTATTTAGAAAGGGCACTGAATGTCACAAAGTAAACGGTGCAAAAAAAAAAAAAAAAGTACACCCATTAAGTTTGCTTCATTACCTGGCAGGCTCATGGGCTAAAATTTGTAGTGGAATATGGAAGAAAATCTGTTAACAAAAATATTCGGTGATAATTTAGAATGTTTACCAGTAGACAGAACTTGTTCTTAAGGTAAATGTTCACTAGACACCACTTTGAAATTGTCAAGAGTGAAAAGTATTTTAAACATGTGTATGTGGCGGTTGGTAAATACCATTTACGAATTTTGACTCCGGTTTCACAGACTATTAGGTAACTCTGTGACCAGCCTTTTAAGATGATTATAGTTAACCTTCTTTGAAAACCAAAAGTGTATATTTTGACATTGCCTCCCCTCCTCCTTAAACTGGATAAAACCCAGTAAAGTGCAACTTGACAGTGACCTCTCGCAGATTCTAAAGAGGCTGCAAAAATAATCTAAGATCTAAAAACAAGAGGCTATAGATACTAACTAGAAATTATAACAACTAAAAAAAGGCAATAAAAAAAAGCTAAGGGCAATTAAATAGTATACTTTGAGGGTCTACTATTTCACTGCAGGACAGTGTATACCCCACATCTCTTAGAACCCTGTAAAGCCAGTGTTTCATGTGTAAGTCTTGAAACCTACAAAACCTACTGTGTCAAGTAAATTTCACTTCGGAAGAATGGGTCAATAGAGGTGTGACTTGAATCCTCTTTGTTAGGAATACAAAGATTCCCCCCAAATGAGATTCATATCAGCTGCAATATATCCCTTGCAAAAGAATGCAAGCCAAACCAATGCCTCTCAGATGCTCAAAAACAACGCAGTGTGCACATGAGAAACAAGGAGACAGCTGCTTTGAATTACTATGGAAATCCTAAAACAGCTACATTATCTGCAGAATCAAGGAACTGTTACAGTTCTGTTTTCATCCTTTCTTTCCGCCTCACCTAGAACAAGGCTTCACTCCTACAGCTGTGAAGACGGGAAGAAAATCACATTAAAAAGGGCTCGTGTTCTATATTAGTTGACAAAAGTTATTCTAATTTTATACACCAAAACATTTCCTGCAGCATTACCCTGCCTTCTGGGAGAGGTAAACCTAAGACAAACATGTGAAGAATCCCACAAGACTCCGGTTGTCGGAGGATCTCACTTTGTCCACATTGGGGGAATATCAATTTAAACAGTTTTTATACATTTTAAAGAAAAGTATCATCCAGCTGCAGTTGGCAGCAGTAAAAAATGGAGGCTTTTCAGCAATTCATGGTAAGTGTCCTGGAAATGGTAATGCTCAAGCCGAGCTCATTTAAAGCATTCTGAACAGTATTTTTAAAAAATCAAGTATCAAAGAGGATAGGATTTGAAGTGAAAAACATTTCTGTGCGCAGTGTTCTATGTACAAACTGCACAGTTCTACAGAATGACGAGCTATATCAAAGACTACATCGGAACCCAAAAAAATACAGTGGAAAGTAAACTCAAAAGAGGAAAAGATGGCAGAACCCAAGAAGAAGAAAGTTTAATATCTTAGGTGTCCCGGAAATAACTCTGAAGAAAAGCTCCCTTTTCTTCATTCGTCATTTACTCTGATTCATTTGGGACCCGGAGGGTTCGTGGATGGATTCTGCACTGAGGACGATGAAAACGCAGGCAAATTCATTCCTGGCTGGAACGGTGGCCCTGGTTGGGTAGGTATGACCACAGGCTGTTGAGCTGGTCCAGGAATTCCTACCCACTGTACTGGATAACCGGGCCCCCCCACAGCATTATACTGACAGACATGGGACACTCCATATGATGGTAATGGCCCAGGATACGAAGGGAGTGGGAGTCCTTGTGGTGAGGAGGTGGGAACAGCTCCACGGATTTGGGGCAGAGAAGAAATCCATGTTGGTGTGTAGCCCAGAGCAGATGGAGTATTCTAATGAAAACAAAAATAAAAACAAAAGATCAGTTTATTTGGCAGAAGCTTTTACCCATCTATGTTCCTTCCTATTCTTTTTGGCTTACTGCTCCCATGATTACTATGAGTGGCTACCATTTTTGCAGCACCTTCTGTGTGCTAAGCATAGTTACATACCTTGTCTATTTCATCTTCATAACTGCCCTGCAAGGTAGGCATTTTCAGATGTGGAAAAAGAAGCTCAAAATTGATAACAGCTGACACACTAAGAAAATTCATAGTGAGCTGAGGATTTGAACAATGTTCCAGCTAACTCTAAGGTCCCTGCTAAATCTCTGTTCAGTTTAGAGTCTCCTGCCCTCATGCTAGCATTACTCTTCTATTTTTATTTCCTTCTGCCAGTCTCGGGCATTCCCTTATTCAGCACCACACACAATAGCCCATCTTACTATATTACATAATTCTTTGAAGACAGGGGAGCATGATTTAGTATGGCATGGGGGAAAGAGCCTAGGATACAGTAGGTGCTCAATAAATGTCACCTCCCTACCCCCTTCTACTCACTGTCTTTAAATAAAGTCTGACATTTCTGTTACATTTTTGGAAATTTAAACTCAAGACAATTATGCTTTTGGCAATATTGAGGAAATATATTCCTGTCTGACTCTTCTTATCATATTGTATTATGATTAAGCATATGTATAAAGATTACTGAAATCTTATGCACATGGGACTAAGTCTAATGGAAGTAAATAATTCTCACTCAAAGGCAAGATTGGTATCAGTTCCAAATGCTTAGTTCTTATAAAGTGAATGGTCAAGCTAAAACCATTTCAACTAAACTGAAAGTTTCAAGCTAAAGTTAGGGTAAAGGTTTTGAGCTTGACTCAAGAATGACAATATCTCTTGAGGTGAAAAAACCCCCACACATTTGCTTAAGTTTCAGCAATCCCTTTTCATATCAGTGTTTTTGTTCTGTTAAAGTAAAACTGAATTTAACACTTCTGATTCAAATGAGCACATACAGTATGATTGCATTTTTTATACATATACTTGAGGCCCAGTGCACAAAATTTGTGCACTGGTAGGGTCTCTAGCGGCTGCAGGCTGGGGCCTCCTTTCCTTCCCCTGGTCGGCCCTGCCCCCTGGTCAAATTCCCTGACAACTCCAGGTTGAGGGGACAATTTGCATACTATGCTTTTATTATATAGGATTTCCATGTATCCATATACAGACATAGAAAGATACCTAAAATGGTGTTTATCTAAAGCTAGTGACAATTATATCTGGGTGGTGGGATTTGAAGGCAGTATTTTAAATTTTGTATTTTTCCGCATTGATTAAATTCTATAACAAGCATTTTATAAACAACTAGGGGCCCGGTGCACGAAATTCGTGCACTG
>NW_005355089.1:483093-489361 GCF_000412655.1 Myotis brandtii
GCCGCCGTTGCCCTGCCCCCCGGCTCTTAGCTCCCCCCTGGGTTTCCCATCACTGTCAGTGGCAGGGGGCTTCTTCCTGCTTTCCCTTTCGCCTCCCTGCATTGTGCCTACATATGCAAATTAACCGACATCTTTGTTGGCAGTTAACCGCCATCTTAGTTGGCAGTTAATTTGCATATCGCCCTGATTAGCCAATGAAAAAGGTAGCGGTCGTACGCTAATTACCATCTTTCTCTTTTATTAGTGTAGATAATGTGACTTTTATTTTTAAAAGACTGAATTGGATATTTCAAAAGCATCTCAGGCCCTGGCCGGTGGTGCTCAATGGTTAGTGTTGACCTGTGCACCAAAGGGTCGCAGGTTGGATTCCTGATCAAGGGCACGTAACTGGGTTGTAGGTTTGATCCCTGGCCCCAGTTAGGGCACATGCGGAGGCAATTGATGGATATGTCTCTCTCACATCAATGTTTCTCTCTCTTCCCCATCCCTTCCACTCTCTAAATATCAAACACACCCAGGCATGTGCCCTGACTAGGACCCCTATGTGTACAGGATGACTCTCAACCAATTGAGCCACACCAGCCAGGGTTTTAATTCTTATAAATAAAGAGAATTGGGTATAAACAACTTACTTCATGTACTTTGTTCCAGTTGTCAGTCTCTAATTTGTGTTGACTCTGTTTAAGTTGGTTTAAACTTGGCTTAATAAGAGAATTTCCAACTGTTTCCTTTGTCCAGTCATCTACCAATTTGTGTAAGTCATCTGTGAACATCCCTTTTTTACTAGCTGGAGACTGCTGGCTTGATGCTGTATTACTCTCCGCACACAGTGGATCTATAAGGAAAACCAGGGAAACCATGAAAAGGAATTAAAAATGATACTCTTATTTGAACACTAATGCAATTGACAGAGTAAGCAGACATTTCAGTTTAGCTGGGGCAATTCTGGTTTAAAGCTATTGTCCTGAAGTAATTACTAACAATACTCCTTTCATTCTCAAACATTTCCTCTTGTCTGGATTGCAAATTATATGTTCACCTTAGGTATAAATCAAGTACAATAAATAGTAATGTTGCTTAAAAAATTAGCATCAACCCTAATCTTTTCATCAGTTTCCTCAGATAGATACTTAGAAGAGTTAAAAAAACAATCACAGAACGTCAAAAGTAGAAAGAAGCCGAACCGGTTTGGCTCAGTGGATAGAGCGTCGGCCTGCGGACTGAAGGGTCCCAGGTTCGATTCCGGTCAAGGGCATGTACCTTGGTTGCGGGCACATCCCCCGTGGGGGGCGTGCAGGAGGCAGCTGATCGATGTTTCTAACTCTCTATCTCTCTCCCTTCTTCTCTGTAAAAAATCAATAAAATATATTTAAAAAAAAAAAAAAAAAAAAAAGTAGAAAGAATCTTAGAAGTCTAATCTAAACCAGTAGTTTTATAATGGGGAGAAGAGGCCCAGAAAAATTAATTGACATGCCTGGGTTAACGCAATTAGTTACCATAGAGCCAGGCCTGGAAATATGAAGCTGAGACAGGAACTCTCTTTTCAGTATACCAGCTAGGGCGAAAATCTCCCTATTTTAAAGTTCGTTGAGCCCTGGCTTGTTTGGCTCAGTAGATAGAGCATTGGCCCGCAAACTGAAGGGTCCTAGGTTCGATTCTGGTCAAGGGCATGTACTTCAGTTGCAGGCTTGTTCCCATGCTACCATGTGCAGGAGGCAACTAATCAATGTGCCTCTTTCACATCGATGTTTCTCTCTCTCTCTCTGTCGCTCCCCCTCCCTTCCACTTTCTCTGAAAACCTATGGAAAAATATACTTGGGTGAGGATTAACAAAAAATAAATAAATAAAATCCATTGATTAACACCCTTCATTCCATCTACAACCTCAATTCCACTTTGCCATATAAATTAACATAGTCACAGGTTCCAGGGATTTACACATAGATAGATGTCTTGGGGTGGGGGGTGACCATCATTCCATCTACCACAAATTCTATTGAAATCTCACATACATCCTTAACGTACACCTTCAACTTCCACCTTGACTTTGCACATATAACCAAGGAAGTCTGACTTAACTAACAACTTCTTTATTAGTTAAATAGAGACTGATCCTTAAAAAAAAAGTACACCCCTAGCTGGTTTTGCTCAGTGGTTAGAGTGTTGGCCCTCCAACTGAAGGGTCATGGGTTTGATTCTGGTCAAGGGTACATACCTCGGTTGCCGGCTCCATCCCCAGCCCTGATCTGGGAGGGTGCTAGAGGCAACCAATCGGTGTGTCTCTCATGTTCATGTTCCTCTGTTTCTCTCTCCCTTTCTTCTATGCTCTCTAAAAATCAATGGAAAAAATATCAAGTGAGGCTTAACAAAAAAAAGTACATTCTCTAATATTCTCATAAATAATAAAGATCTTGTATCAGATAGAACATGACTATAATTTTAAGATTATCTTTGTTGGCAACACACAACAAACTCTAAATGTTAGACCAGCAGTTCCCATTAATTGCTAAAATTTCAAAAAGTACTTGGGGACTGAAATTGGGCCTTCAGGTATTTTTTTTCCAAATAAAAACATGAAATACATTAATCTGCTCTCCAAAATCTCTCATCTATCCTCATCATTATTTCATAAAAGAACATTTAACACCAAAAAAAGTAGAAAAGAATCTCAGATTGTGCACATCTTCAAATCATCTTAGCTTAATAAAAAATACATGATGGTTATTTTTCTCATTTTGCTGATCTTTGACCAGTTTTTTTAAAAACCATTTTTTAAAATCGATTTACCTGCAGCTGCTGAATCACTGTCCACCTGTGTCAAGGACTGGGGGCGGCTTCGAAATTTGCTTCTTAAAGATCTTGGTCGACGCGGTGGGGATGCGGATGGCAGAGAAACCACAGATGACTGAAGTTTGCTATCTTTAATTGCCCGGAGGCGATCATAAAGCTCCTGAAGCTCCTTATTCTGCTGGGTTTGAAGATTTATTACCTCCTGAATATGTCTACATAAAAATGAGGCAGAAAGCGTTTTAATGGTGCTGGTTCCATACAGATGAGCTAAAAAATGCCACACCAGTACAAATAAAGTTTAACAAGGAATTTAGATGAAGAATGTGGATATACAGAATGTTTTCACAATTTTAAAATGGGAAGTGACTTTTTTAAAAAAAATAATTTTATTGATTTTTTACAGAGAGGAAGGGAGAAGGATAGAGAGTTAGAAACATCGATGAGAGAGAAACATCAATTCAGCTGCCTCCTGCACACCCCCTACTGGGGATGTGCCCGCAACCAAGGTACATGCCCTTGACCGGAATCGAACCTGGGACCCTTCAGTCCCCAGGCCGACACTCTATCCAGTGAGCCAAACCAACTAGGGCAGGGAAATGTCTTCTTAAGCATACCATTAAACTAATCAGACATAAAGAAGGAAGGTCAACAAACTGACAGGAATAAATTTCTAAAACTTCAATATAGTAAAAAACAGCAAAAGAAAATTTAAAGTCACAGAGCATTGATAATATCAATTTTTTCTTTATTATATGATGCAGGTGTAAACAAGAAAAAAAGTATCTGCATTATATAGAAAAGGTTAATATTTAGAATATGTAAATAATTCCTAAAAATCAGTAAGAAAAAAAGAAACTATCTTTTAGAAAAGAGGGAAAGAATATGAAAAGGTGACTCGAAAGAAAAATAGAAATAACAAATAAATGAGATGATGCACAACCTCACTTTTAGTTAATACAATTTTAAAAAAATGAATTCATCTGATTGGAATAAAACTAAAAGGATCAACAATATCCAGCCCAATGTTGTTAAGAAGTGGGAAAATAGGCACTTTCATGTTTTTGTTTGGTGTGCAAAACGGTATAGCTACATTTGATAACAATAGCAATATCTATGAATTTAAAATGTACATATCTTTTAACACAGCAATTCTACTTTTACGTATTGATCCTACAAAAATACTTGCATAACTGTATAAAAAATAAGGATGTTCACTTCAAGCAAAACATGGGATAAAACTGAAATGTCCATTAAGGAGAGATTAAATAAACTTTCAATGGTGATAAGCTATTTCAGTGTATGGAATAAAGATTATTTGTGCAAACATGAATATACATAGGTGACAAAGTAAAAAATTGCAGCATAACGTGTATTATGATAACACTTTTGTCAAAAGCAAAAACTATGTATTTGTAAATGAAACAGGTCACAGTGGTTGAGAAGTTATATTAGGGCGTGAGAAATAGGAGATGGATTTTTGTAATTTCCGAAGTGATCAGAGCAATGGGAGAATCGTTTGTTTTATTATTTGGTCTTGTGTCTTCAAATAGCTCCAGTTCCTTAAATAGCTCCAGAGTAAGAAAGATGAAAGGAGTGTCTTGTTATTCATAATGAGAAACGATGCAAAACCTCACACTGGTGTCTAGGTCAATCAAGTGACTTCTGTAAAAATCCCAAGGGAACCAGGCAAGTGATTATAGGATGAGAATTTTCAGCTCTCCTCCGCCCTCCACCTCTGGTGAGGGGTGCGGCTGGAGATTAAATTAATCACCTACGGTCAATGATTTATTCAGTCACACCTATCTAGATGAAGGTCCCATAAAAATTCCTGTATTACAAGGTTTAGAGAGTGGCACTCACGAGAGTGCATGGAAGATCCATGTTCCTACCCCCATACCTTGCCATTTGGCTGTTCTTGAGTTGCATCCTTTGGTGGGAACCTCCAATTTATAACAGGCTAGTTAGAAGCATAGGTAATACCACCTGGACTTGTGATTACTGAGTTCATAACTAGTGGGATCTGATGCTGTCTTTGTAGTTTTCAATCATAAAAAGTTTTCAATCATTACAAGGTCATCAGTCCTGACCAGCTGGCATGGCTCACTGGTTGAGCTTCGACCTATGAACCAGGAATTCACGGTTCAATTCCTAGTCAGGGCACATGCCCGGATTGTGGGCTCAGTCCCCAGTGTGGGGCATGCAGGAGGCAGCAGATCAATGTCCCACTCTCACATCGATGTCTTTCTCTCTCTCCCCCACCCTTTCCTTTCTGAAATCAATAAAAATAAATATATTTTAAAATGCCACCAGTCTTAAATTAGTTAGCAACCTAACAGTTCTATAAAACCCAGGGCACCCCTAGCTGGTTTGGCTCAGTGGATACAGTGTCAGCCTGCAGATTGAAAGGTCCCGGGTTCGATTTCCGTCAGGGGCACATGCCTGGGTTACGGGCTCAATCCCCAGTAGGAGGCGTGCAGGAGGCAGCTGATCTATGATTCTCTCATCATTGATGTTTCTATCTCTCTCTCTCCCGCTCCCTTCCTCTCTGAAATCAATAAAAATACATTAAAAAAACAAACAAACAAACAAACAAACAAACAAAAACAAACCAAACCCAGGGCAACTAGCTAGGTGACAAAAGAGAAACAGTTCTTACTTTTCTCGTAATTTTTGAAGCTCCACCTTCAAGTCCTCATCCTCTATTTCGGATTCATCATCACTGCTCATTGGGGAAGATGGTGAATAGAAGAGTGAGTTCTCTGTCTGAGCACAGGCTTTTTCTTCTTGGAGTGGTAAGCACTGATCGCTCTCTGGATGACTGTCTGCCACAGAGTTCCCTGTGTCAGTAAGAGTGGCTGAAAATTCACCATCAGAGCAAAGCTGTTTCTCAACAGTAAGTCTCTCTCTCCCTGTGAGCAGCAGTTCAGAGCCAGACTGCATGCTATTTCCTGTAGCTGAGTTTTCTTCCAATTCCTTTTCCGGGGTTATAGAAGATCCATCAGTCTCACCGGCTGTGCTGAAAGATGAGCTGTCTCCTGGTTTAGGAATTGGTTTAACTTCCGGAAAGGTTTCATGAAGAGCTTCTAGGTTCTGAGGAGAAAATACAGTCTCTGGACTGTGCATGGCAGGTTCTATTTCTACTACCTGAGCCTTTGCTGTTTCAGTGAAGGCTGGAGCTTCTTCACTAGAATGGCTTGGCATGTCATTGAAGGCTGACCCGTGTTGTATTCCAGTGCATGTCACTTTCTCGGACTGCTGCTGAGGGATTGTAATCACCTGAGATACAAAAAGGCAAAAGTGGCTGGCTCCGCCTAACTAACGAGCAAACCCACAAAGAAATTCAGGATCAACATGTGGCACAGACAAGTGGCTGTTCTGCTTGTGATGTACATATATTGATAATACCAAAGCTTTAAAATCCCATGCATCTCCCCACATTGCAAGTCTTTCTTTTTAATTTTGTTATTTGTTGATTTTA
>NW_005355089.1:489375-514262 GCF_000412655.1 Myotis brandtii
GGAAGGAGAGAGGGGGGAGGGAGGGAGGGAGGGAGAGAGAGAGAGAGAAGCATGTTTCACTTATTCATGCATTCATTGGTTGATTCTTGTGTGTGCTCTGACAGATTTAACCTACAACCTTGGCGTATGGGGACGAGGCTCTAACCAACTGAGCTACCCCACCAAAGCTTCAAAGGCTTTCAAATGGTCCCCTTGGGTAAAGAACCTTGGCATTGATTGCTCAAATAAAATTCCACAATTTTAAAAAGTCCATAATTAAAGATGCCAAGATTCTAAAAGACATGAAATGGGAATTATAAAAACAGGTGACCCAACCTCCCACCACAAAATAATGAACCCTTTCTGTGTTCTCTTCCAGCTACTAAAATCCATTTCTTTTTTTTTAAAGGATGCCATTCATTCATTCATTCATTCACTCATTCATTTTCCATCACTATTTACCCCCCTATATAAATCCCCATTTCTTTAGACAACTTTACTGGATGGCTTCAAAAGATTAAGGGATGCAAATTAAATATGACAATGATCTACACCAGCGGTTCTCAACCTGTGGGTTGAGATCCCTTTGGGGGTCGAACGACCCTTTCTCAGGGGTCGCCTAAGACCATCGGAAAACACATATATAATTACATATTGTTTTTGCGATTAATCACTATGCTTTAATTATGTTCAATTTGTAGCAATGAAAATACATCCTGCATATCAGATATTTACATTATGATTTATAACAGTAGCAACATTACAGTTATGAAGTAGCAATGAAAATAATTTTATGGTTGGGGGTCACCACAACACAAGGGACTGTATTAAAGGGTTGCGGCATTAGGAAGGTTGAGAACCACTGATCTACACTGTCTTCAATGCTGTGGCCTGTTATAATGCACTGTAGATAAGGATTTAATGAAAAGCACAAACCTGGAACCGGCCCCGCTGAAAGGATCCACTCATCGATTTGCATCTACTCAAAGGCCTACTATTAGCTGTGGACTCTACTGCCAGAGGAATGGGATCAGGAGCAACTGTGGATATCACATCATCTGTTTCCACTGTAAGTTTTGCCAAATTGTAAAGAGAAAAGAGAAAATTGGGTAAGACTAAATTTGTTTACATTACCAAAAAATGAAGAAAAGCAGAAAAAGCTTAACTCCGGCTAGACAATTAAAAAGTGTTACCCTAACTCTCAACCAGACATTGCAAGATTTATCCCGACTTAGTATCTATATGAAATGAAAAACTACAAAATCAAATTTCTTACAAAAGGAAAATAAAGTGGCAATGACATTAATGGGATGTGTCACATACATGGGCTACGTGGAAAAAGTGGCAACATTTGTGTATGAAGAAAAAAACCAAAAACCAAACAGAAGTAAATGAAAAGTGATGTTACCTAGTCTAGGTCCCTGACTGTAAGCACACTACCTTGACGGACTTTTGATCTCTTGAAAAAGCTGGTTGACTGCCGTAGCCTGTATGCCCAGCTTTTTAATTTGCGAGTCCAGGATTTCTTGCTAATAGGATTTTTGAGACTAGGACAAGTAAAGCTTAGGCCAAAATATCCACCTCCTGTGTGCAGACGAGTGGCTCCACCGCTTGGCACAGCAGCAGGATGGGCCTCTGGATCCCCTGGAAGTGAGGCATCTGGGGACATCTCCTAATGGAGACAAAAAGACAAAAATCAAAATGGTAATAATTTAGATAAGGTGTAGCAGTTGGTTATACCATTGCAGTTTCTTGTATGGACTAATTGGTAATCAAAAATAGAATGCCATGTATACTTGCATTAACAGTACCATTTCAGACAGAACCTGAAGTATTCAAGTTATGGAATGAAGCCTTCCTCTTTCTTTAAAAATATTATTTAGACATCAGGCCCTGGCAGAGCTCAGTTGGTTAGAGTGTCGTCCCCATCCAACCAAGGCTGTGGGTTCAATGCCAGGTCATGGCATATATAAAAATCAACCAATGAATGCATAAATAAGTGGAACAAATGGCTGTCTCTCCCTCTCTCCCTCCCTTTTTCTGTCTAAAATCAGTAAATAAAAAATATATATTATTTAGACAAGAACAGAATATGAATCTTCTACCCTAGAATATTTTCCCTTATAGCAACTTTGAAAAATTAAAATTATCTCCTTCATATGCACTAATTTACTAAAAAAGGTTACTGAAACCCTATACTCTTTTTCTTCTTCTTCTTAAGTTTTTTAAATTGATTTCAGAGAGGAAGGGAGAGGGAGAGAGAGCGACAGAAACGTCAATAATGAGAGAAACCATCAATTGGCTACCTCCTGCATGTCCCCTACTGGGGATCAAGCCCACAACCCGGGCATGTGCCCTGACCAGGAAACTAACTGTGACCTCCTGGTTCATAGGTTGATGCTCAACCACTGAGCCACGCTGGCTGTGCGAAACCCTATATTCTTAAACTGAACATTTTTATTTATGCTTGTTATCTAGACATGTAGATTTACAGGAAAATATTACCAAATCAAATTTCTTACTTTATGTAAGCACACAGAAATTTACAATGGATCTCAAAATTATTTCAAATTCATGCTCTAAAAACTGTTAATATCAGGCCACGCATGGCTGGCAATAAAATCACTCTTCCCTCTTCTTGACCTCCTATCCCTCTCCTAAAAAAGCCAGAATTAACTGTTGTATTCTAAATAAGCACTTTAAAAATAAGTTTCCTACAATAATTAACACAAAAATTAATATACACAATCAAAAATACTTTCGGAAACATGAGAATGGTCACTACTAATCTAGAAAGTTAAAAGAGTATTTAAAAGCTCAAGGAATGGAATTTAGCATTTGTCTGAAGGAAGACAGCCTAAGTGGCACTAAGTATATTGCAGTCCTGGGTAACAATTAAAACTTGGGGCAGGTTAGCAGTTATTGAAAATAAAATTCTAAACAATCAGTTTTAATTTTCCAAAATCCCATTTGGAATGGTAATAATACTACCTTCATGAAGAGGAAAAATAGCTCTAGCTGGTTTGGCTCAGTGGATAGAGCAGGGGTCCTCAAACTACGGCCTGCAGGCCACATGCGGCCCGCCGAAAACATTTATCTGGCCCACCGGGAGTTTTTGCCGCCGCGGCCTGTCCTGCTTAGCAGCCGACTCGTCCCGGGCCCGCAGTGTGCATGTGTGGAATGTCTGAGGGACAGTGAACTGGCCCCATGTTTAAAAAGTTTGAGGACCTCTGGGATAGAGCATTGGCCTGCAGACTGAAGGGTCCTGGTTGGAGTCCCGGTCAGAGCACATGTCCGGGTTGTGGGCTCAATCCCCAGTATGGGGCGTGTAGGAGGCAACCAATCAAGGATTCTCTCTCATCATTGATGTTTCTATCTTTCTCTCCCTCTCCCTTCCTCTCTGAAATCAATAAAAATATATTTTTAAAAAAGAGGAAAATATTCTCAATAATATTATAATGTAGAGAGTGTTGCATTGGTCCCACTGAAATTACAGACAAGACTTTTCATAAGTAATAACTGGACCAATGTGGTAAATCACATACAAGTTCTAGCCTCCTTTACCAATCCAAATTCACAGACACGACAGGAAAAACAGATGTAGACATATGCATATATAATTAAAGGAGGAAAAGGCAGCCCATGACATATGCAGGAACTGTTACAAAATGTTGCAAATTCGAGTGGCGGATATGGGCAGTGGGAGAGAGTCCTGGCCGACCAAGATAATTAGTGGTTGGCTAGAACACTTATAAAGTTCCACACGATCTGTCTTCTCTTTGCCTCTTCAACATCATATCATAACACCCTCCTACATGCTGGCCTTCTTTTGGTTCCTGGCACAGGTCTCCATCTGTGAATGTCACCGCCAAATACAAGTCCTTCCTTGACCACCCTACGTAAAGTCATCCCGAGTCTTGCTATCACAGCCCTTTACTTAATTATTTATCTTTTTAGGGTCTATCTTCCCCCACTGGAATGTGAACAGCACAAAAAGAGATCTTGACTTATTCAATGCTCACTGAGTGGAAGAGTAAACTGCTTGGGGTAGCAAAAAAGGAACAGCCAGGCAGTCCGGTCCTTCTCCCTCCACCTCCACAGCAAGCAAAAGACAGCGGGAGACATCTGCTCCCAAATTAAGAGTGGGAAGAGAAAATGTGTGTGGCCAAGAGAAAGGTCAGCAATGTAGGGAGGAGACAACATCCAGGAAAAAGGGGAAGCTTGTTTACTGGGCCACCCTCTAGGCCAGCGGGCGCCAACCTTTCGGACCTCACGGACCACCTAGGCAGCATTAGAAACAAGGTGTAATCCAGTGCCAGGAAGCATGGCCCATGCCTTTCTCCAAATTACTGGAGGAAGGATACAATAATGACGCATGGTATTTATGAGGCGACCAACTAAACATGTTATAGGGGGGAAAGAAAAGATGAGCACACAACTAAGAATCACCAAACACTTAAGGGAAATCAACACAATAAAAAAACCACTAAACTCAATAAACAGAAGAATAGCCAAGGAAAGAGCATTAATAATATAAAATAAGATTAATATCTTCAAGAGATGTATGAATATACAACATCCACAAGAAAAAACAATGAACTACATACAATTACTAGAAATTAAAAACATAACCATCGATATTAAATCGACCCGAACCAATATGCTCAATTAATATTTGACAAAGGAGACAAGAACATACAATGGAGTCAAGACAGTCTCTTCAATAAATGGTGCTGGGAAAATTGGATAGATACATGCAAAAAAATGAAACTAGACCACCAACTTACACCATACACAAAAATAAACTCAAAATGGAAAAAGGACTTAAATGTAAGACGGGAAACCATAAAAATACTAGAGGAATCCAAAGGCAACAAAATCTCAGACATATGCCGAAGCAACTTCTTCACCGATACATCTCCTAGGGCATTGGACACTAAAGAGAAAATAAACAAATGGGACTACATCAAAATAAAAAGCTTCTGCACAGCAAAAGAAAATATCAACAAAACAACAAGAAAGCCCACTGCATGGGAGAACATATTTGCCAATGTTATCACCGATAAGGATTTAATCTCCAACATTTATAGGGAACTCATACAACTCAACAAAAAAGATAAACAATCCAATCAAAAAATGGGCAAAGGACCTAAATAGACACCTTTCAAAAGAGGACATTCAGAAAGCCAAGAGACATATGAAAACATGCTCAAAGTCACTAATCATCCGAGAGATGCAAATCAAAACAACAATGAGGTACCATCTCACACCTGTCAGAATGGCTATCATCAACAAATCAACAAACGACAAGTGCTGGAGAGGATGTGGAGAAAAAGGAACACTCGTGCACTGCTGGTGGGAATGCAGACTGGTGCAGCCACTATGGAAGACAGTATGGAGTTTCCTCAAAAAACAAAACATGGAACTCCCATTTGACCCTGTGATCCCACTTCTAGGAATATATCCCAAGAAACCAAAAACACCAATCAGAAAGGATATATGCACCCATATGTTCATAGCAGCACAATTCACCATAGCTAAGATCTGGAAACAGCCTAAGTGCCCATCAGTAGATGAATGGATTAGAAAACTGTGGTACATCTACACGATGGAATACTATGCTGCTGTAAAAAAGAAGGAACTCTTACAATTTGCAACGGCATGGATGGAGCTGGAGAGCATTATGCTAAGTGAAATAAGCCAGTCAATGAAGGAAAAATACCACATGATCTCACTCATTCATGGATAATAAAGACCATTACAAACTTTTGAACAATAATAGATACAGAGGCAGAGCTGCCTCAAACTGATTGTCAAACTGCAGTGGGAAGGCCAGAGAGGGTTGGGGGGCAGAAGGGAGGGGAGTAAGAGATCAACCGAAGGACTTGTATGCATGCATATAAGCAAAACCAATGGACATAAGACACTGGGGGGTAGGGGAGGCCAAGCAATAAAAAAAAAAAAGAACCATAAAATAAAATAAATAAATAAAAACAAAAAATAGCTGAATAGGACATTGAAAACAGCCTAAAAATTGAGAAATTATCCCAGTACAGAAAGCAAAGGGACAGAGATGAAAGTGTGAAATGAAAAGTTAATAAATAAGAAAAACAGGAAATGAAATAAAACTCTCTATTTACAGATGATATGATCTTATATACTATATAGAAAATCCTAAATAATACACCCAAAGCTGTTAGAGCTAATAATCTCAACTTGTAGAATACAACACCCCCCAAAAAATCAGTTGTATTTCTATACATTAGCAATAAAAAAATCTGAAAAGAAAATTAAGAAAACAATTCCATTTGTAATAACAACAAAGAATGAGAAGTGGTGCTGGAACAACTGGATGTCCACATACAAAATATTGAAGCTGGACCCTTCTCTAATACAATATACAAAAATTAACTCAAAATGATCCTACCATATATAATTAATCAAATGTGAAGTAAAATAAAGACATATTTGGACATTAAAAAATTACTATTCCAACATGGTATTGTTTTCTTTGAAAAATGTGTTTCAGATATTCTAAAGTTCAGCCATTTAAACTATACAGTTTAGTGGGTTTTGAAAAATTGAATTTACTGTGTACCCATCACACACACACACACACACACACTAATCTCTCATGCAACATATTTTAAAATATCAGTCATAGAAACATTTCAGGAGGGAGGAATTTTAGGACACCAGAAACAATGACAGGTAAGTTTGATCAAGATGCAGCAATGGACACTGAAAGGAAGCAAAAGAATCCATTTGACAGTAACATTTGGAAGAAGTCTCCTTCAAATAACAAAGTGTAAATGACAGAGAATTATATTTCATTTTTTTATAGTTCTAATTACATTATATGATCATTAGATAACATTTATAATATAAATGCTGTTTATTGATTTCCAATTCTTTAAATCAAACTGTAGACAAAGTACAACCAATAGTTACAGAAAATATATAGATGCTAAACTTCACCAAAATTAAAAAGTAATATAATAAAAATTGGAAGATGTGCAAGTGGAGGAAAGAGAAAGTATAATTTCCTCACCCTTCATAGCAGTGAGCCAATAGGTATTGTCTGAAATTACTAAGTCAAAAAATAAATAAGTATATTATTTACTAGTTATTAATGGCAATGAGCACAAGAATTAAAACAGACACTTAGGTCCTAGCCAGTTTGGCTCAGTGGATAGAGCGTCAGCCTGTGGACAAGAATTCCAGTCAAGGGCACATGCCCGTGTTGTGGGCTCGATCCCCAGTAGGGGGCGTGCAGGAGGCAGCCGATCAATGGTTCACTCTTATCATTGATGTTTCTATCTCTCTTCCTCTCCTTTCCTCTCTGAAATACATAAAAATATATTAAAAACAAACAAACAAAAATATAAAACAGGATCTTAGAACGGCTGGTGTGGCTCAGTTTTTGAGCATCAGCCTATGAACCAGGTCAGGGTCCGATTCCCAGGAAGGGCACGTACTCGGGTTGCGGGCTCGATCCCCAGGGTGTGTGTGGGGCGTACAGGAGGCAGCCCATAGATGGCTTTCTCTCATCACTGATGTTTCTAACTCTCTCTCCCTTTCCCTTCCTCTTTGAAATCAATAAAAATATATTAAAAAACAAAACAAAACAAAACCCCCAAATCAGGAACTTAACCATGTTGGGAGTGCAATGGGGGGTGGGGGGGTGTTAACAAAACAATTACTTTAAATTTTCTATTCTTCTGAATTGCTTTCATGTTTATGTATCAATTGAATAATTTAAAAGTACTATTTACCAAAAAATAAATATTTAAATTATATCTATTCAATAAAATATTTTACTGTTGTTCTAAAAATTTAAGTGAGGTGGAACTATGTGTACTGACATGAATAGTACAAAATAAGTGGGAAAAAATGCAATCCACCTGGCCGGTGTGGCTCAGTGGTTGAGCATCGACTGGTGAATCAGGAAGTCATAGTTTGATTCCAGGTCAGGACACATGCCTGGGTTGCGGGCTCAATCCCCAGTGTGGGGCATGTATGAGGCAGCCAATCAATGATTCTCTCTCATGACTGATGTTTCTATCTCTCTCTCCCTTACTCTCTGAAATCAATAAAAATATATTGTTAAAAAATGCAAACCAGTCCACCTATGTAAAGAAGTATATGTAGCCCTGGCTGGTATGACTTCAATTGATTGAGGGTCACCCTATACAACAAAAGGCCACCAGTTTGATTCTAGGTCAGGACACAAGCCTGGGTTTCGGGCTTGGTCCCTAGTAGCGAGTGCAGGAGGCAGCCGATCCATGTTTCTCTCTCTCTCTCATCAATAAAAACATAAAAAAAAGAAGTGTCTATATATATAAAAGCCTAAGCGACTGTTCAACCGGCGAGTAGCTATGATGCGCAATGACCACCAGGGGGCAGACGCTCAATGCACAGGCATGGAAACATGGAACAGACTGATGAATCTCAGAGGGAAGAGGGGAGGGAGGGGGGTGGGAAGAGATTAACCAAAGATCTTATATGCATACTAGAGGCCCGGTGCACCGATTTGTACACCGGTGGGGTCCCTCGGCCTGGCCTGTGGGGATCAGGCTGAAACCGGCTCTCTGACATCCCCTAAGGCAGTGGTTCTCAACCTGTGGGTCGCGACCCCTTTGGGGGTCAAACAACCCTTTCACAGGGGTTGCCTAAGACCATTGGAAAACACATATATAATTACATATTTTCTTTGTGATTAATCACTACGCTTTAATTATGTTCAACTTGTAGCAATGAAATTGGGGGTCACCACAACATGAGGAACTGTATTAAAGGGTCGCGGCATTTGGAAGGTTGAGAACCACTGCCCTAAGTGGTCCTAGATTGTGAGAGGGTGCAGGCCAGGCCAAGGGACCCCACCGGTGTACAAATCCGTGCACCAGACCTCTAGCATGTAAATAAATATATAATATGCATCCATGCCATGTAAATATATAGCACATATAAAGAAATATATCTAGATAAATATGTTTATGTCAATTAAAACCATGTCTGGAAAGATTTATTAACAGCTATGTCTATAGGTTTGGAAGTGGGATGGATTTTACCCTATATACAGGCAGTCCTCAGGTTACGTTGGACTCGACATACGTCGTTTCATGGTTACATCACCATCTCCCATTTATTTATTTAAAAAAAATGTTCTGTCATTTCGACATATGTGCATATGTGCTTTATGTTTTTTATTATTTATTTACCACAAATAAAGGTCAGGAATTGCTATCTTTCTTTTAATTTTTTTTTTACTGTTTCACTTCATTAGTGCTGTGTATGTGCTCCATGTGAGTGATGTAGGTGCTTATGTAGGTGGGTTCCGACTTAACGGCGAAAATCGTGTTACGTCACCTGTAGGAACGGATCTCCGATGTAACCCGAGGACCTACTGTATTAGATTTATGATATTGACATCTTAACAGTATTGAGTTTTCTGATCCATGAACATGGTAAGCCTCTCCATTTATTTGGATCTTTCAGAGTTTCCACCAGCATTGTTTTATAGTTTTCAGTGTTTGTCCTTTGCATGTTTTGTGAAATAGATTGTAATATTTACAATAATGATTTTTAAAAAAAGAATGGTTAAGTACCAAATAGTAGATAAACACCACATAATGATTACTTCCGTGATTTAAAGAGACAGAAAAGGGAAATTAAATTGCTACATTATGTAACTTAAAAAAGAAAGTCATGAGGTTGTGGATGATTTTTACTTTCCTCATAAAGAAAAATTTCAAATAAATTAAAACCCACAAAAACAAGATTACATTAATACCATAAAATTATTGAAAAAGAAACTAACAACAAACATTTTTAACTGTAAATCTAAAAGTAAGTTCTTCCTACTCACAAAATCAATAAATTAGTCCTGTTCTTGTTATTAATTCAAAACAGATTTGGCTTGCAAGTTCCTAACTAATTCACCAGAGGGCGCTCTTACCATAAATAGGTCTGCCATCTGTTGAGAAGCTCTGGACACCTGCAGGTAAGATGGGCTTCTGAAATACCTGTGCCCTCGGAATCTTGTGACACAGACAATTACATTCTGAAGGATAGAACTTTAGCAAAGAATGTTTTGCCTGGCTGGTGTAGCTCAGTGGTTGAGCGTTGACTTATGAACCAGGAAATCATGGTTCGATTGGTTCTCAGTAGGAGCTGAGCAGGAGGCAGCTGATCAATGATTCTCTCTCATCATTGAAGTTCCTATCTCTCTCTCCCACTCCCTTCCTCTCAGAAATCAATAAAAACATATATTTTTAAAGAATGCATTTTTTAAAAGCACAGGGATAAGGAATTATTTAGAAAGAATCATACTTACATGTAAACATAATTCGCTGGGTACAGAAGTAATCTCATTCAGGTCCCTTTTGAACACTGACATGTTAGCAGGCTGACTGGCAGCCACATTGGACAGAACCTTAGAGCCTGTCTGCTGAAAACTGGGGGACTGTGCAGGACTGTCTTGAATTCCACAGTGACTGATGGCTATGACTTCTGGCACTGGACACGAGAGTGTATCTTCAGCACAGGAAGAAAATGGAGAGTCTATGCTTTGGGTGTCCTTCTGGCTGTCAGGGTAGATGCTAGTCATGCTATGCTCCTGATAGAGCAAGTTTCTTAGTTTTTCATCTAGAGTTTTAATTCGGTTATCTGCAAACTCCATTTTTGGAGGTCTTTCCCCATCTGATTCCAGGACAGTAGTAGGTAGAAGGGTAGACGGTTCAAGGCCGGGGGTCTGAGTGGGGATGACCTTCTTAGGAGAACTTGCTTCAGTGTTCACTGTGGTTTTCTCTCCTTCTTGGGAAATAAACTCTGCATCCACAGTTGGCTGCTGCACTGATAAGGATTGAGGCCTCTGATCAGAAATAAATGCTGAAGTTTTAAGAGAGTTACCAGCAATCTGAGTTGACTCGCCAGAAGGTGCCGTAAGTACATTAGCCTGAGTGGCAGCTTGGTGACAGGGAAGCACAGGTAGAAATGTTCCTGCTTGGTTGGTGGGTCCCTCACATTTAACTGGAACTGTACAAACTGAAGTAGCAGTGTAAGCGGAACTACTAACAACTGGTGCCATTCTCTGCCTGTCATCTTCCACTTGATAAAGTACAGCTGACTGCTTAGTTTCTACACTGGCACATTCAGAAATCTTACCATCAACCACATCCTTGTGTTCTGACTGGGAGGTGAAAAGTGCACGCTGGCATGGATTATTTTCTAGAGTGAGCAGTGTGTCCTGTGACATTTCCTTATTATTTGTTTTTCTTGGACCTGGAACAATAACAAAGAATGAGTAAGCATGTATTGGTAAGCACAAAGCATGAACTACTACCCAAACTCAAAGGGGACAGGTAGAACAAGGGGCAAATGAGAACTTGTGTGAAAGTACTTTTGTAAAAAAGACTCGAAATACACAATTCTACCTGTGAAGGAAAAGAACCCCCCCCCCCCATAAATATTAAATAAAAAATGGCTTAAGTTACACTCTGGTATTAACATCTTCCAAAATGATTATGAAAATTCTCATAAGCACAAAATACCCATGAAAACAAGTTAAAAATATGGTCCAGCCCTGGCCAGTGTGGCTCAGTTCATTGGGCGTCATCCTGTGCACGGAAAGGTTGCAGGTTTGATTACTGGTCAGGGTACATGCCTGAGTTGCAGGCTTGATCCCCGGTAGGGATTGTGCACGAGGCAGCTGGTTGATGCTTCACCCTCACCCGGAAGTTTCTTTCTCTCTCTTCCCCTCTCCCTTCCTCTCTCTAAAAAGCAAATAAAAAAAACCTTAAAAAAAGAGATATGGTCCGTATTTCGCACTCCTATCCTCCAAGTCTGGATAAAGTTGGCAGAGAATGAATGCTTACTAGAAAGTGGATATAGCCCAGGCACTGTAGATATGGACTGTTGAAGAGAAGGAGGAGATTGAGCCTCACGGTTTCTTATCGTTTGATTGATACAGAATCGCCACCGACCAACTGGGGATGACTGAGGAGCAGATTCATCTGTGGAAAATTTAATATGCTAAGCAATTGTCAGCATGTTTACCTTATTGACTAAGGAAACCAGGTTAAAACACCAATTTTTCTTGTACCTCCATTTCCAACAACACTAGGATGCATGCAATTTATGAGACCAGACCTCCTCCCCAATCCTGAAAAATACTGAAAGAATTAAGAATAGCCCGGCCCTGCCCCAGGTGGTTTGGCACAGTGGTTGAACCATGGGCCCTGAGACTGAAGGGTCCCGGGTTTGATTCCAGTCAAGGGCACATACCGCGGTTGCAGGCTAGATCTCCAGTCCTGGTCGGGGGGTGTGCTGGAGGCAACCAATTTGTCTCTTTCACATCGATGTTTCTCTCTCTCCGTCTCTCCCCACACCCGTCCACTCTCTCAAAAAGCAATGGAAAAATATTCTCGGGTGAGGATTAACAACAACAAAAAAAGAATAGCACAGCCGGTGTGGCTCAGTTGGTTGAGCTTCGTCCCATGCACCAAGAGGTCATTTCCCGGTCAGGGCACATGCCCGGGTTGAAAGCTCAATCCCCAGTAGTGGGTGAGCAGGAGGCAGCTGATCGATGTTTCTCTATCATTTATAGTTCAATCTCCCTCTCCCTTCCTCTCTCTCTCAAATCAATAAAAATTTAAAAAATGTTTTAAAAAGAATTAAGCATAAGATGACTTTAGAGAAAGATTTTAGATTCTTCTGAAAGAAACATATCAATAGCAGTTAGAAGCCAGGCACTTTTTTGGGGGAGGGGGGTAGGGGAGGAAGAAAGCACTTTTACCATTAAGGCCTACATTTCCTGTTCTGTATCCTGATTATGGTGCTTACAGAAATCTACACTGAGTATTACAGCTTCCAGGACTGTACACCAAAAGAAAAAAGTCAATTTTACTGTATGACAACTTAAAAAAAATAAAGTAAAATAAGCCTTTGTAAACTTACTGAAATAAGTAATTCTCTATTAAACGTTACCCTAGTTTGCCAGCCAGAAATCTGTTCAGACTCCTGCTAATGAGAAAAAGTAGATAGAGAAGGACCCTGGCATTCCAACACAAACTGAATTTCAGGGTAATGGTATCTGGTTCCATGACTCGCACACCACCTGTTGCTTCTTCATGTCGTTATAATTCCTTCAGAGGTCCTCATTTGTCTATGGCTTTTCTCCCCCTCCCAGATACTCTAAATATACCCATGACCAGAGCTGAGAAGAATGGAGAGATAAAGTCGTCAGAAAAAACAGAGGACCCCCTTTTTAGCCCCTGGAAGTTTATCTGGTATCTGATTTACAAAAACTTAGTGATCAGAGCAAGGAGAAGCTTGTCACTAGAGGAATGATATCAGTGACTATTAAAACACAAGGCAAACTTTGAACATAATGATTTTAGTTAAGAACGTTTCTGTACATCTCACATTAGGGATGGGGGGGACTTGGCAGTCAAGTTCAAATAATAAAGCCGTTAAAAATCATCACTACCATGACTGCTTTTCTGGTAGCATACGATACAGCAACTCAGAAATAAATTAATCAGGTAAAGAACCAACACTTGAAGGAAATTTGGAGAATGGTTTTACTTCTTATTCTACTTTCTTCTGGGCTATAAAGTTCTTTCAGAGTGTGGGAAATCCTACATTTAACAACTTATCTAATTCCTTTATTGACTAACATCTTTCTCAATGAAGATGTGTAAATTGAAGTCTCCAAATGTCGTTTCAAATGCCAAATGGTAAATTTTATTAAATATACTTACTGCTGGTTTGAGTGGATGCAGAATTTATCTGTGCTTGTTCAGATGACCCTGTCTGAATTAAAAATGAATAGGTAAATAAAGAAGTTCCTGATACATATCCCAGAAGACCTATTTGCTAAATAATTGTTCTTACTTGGCCACTGTTGGGTTCTACAGCGACAGAGTCAACTCCAGTGGCTCTTTCTGCAGCAGAGTGGACATGCAGAATCTCCTGGGCTTGACCTACAATAGTCCTCAATTCTTCTACAAATTTTTCTTTCTCACTATCCAGCACAAAGTTATCTTCAACCTGTCCAAAAGTAAAAGTAAGTCTATTTACGAGAATGAATTCAGTGTCTTCAAAATTATAATTATTATGTCTATCAATGGTTACTACCCTAAAGAAAACTAAATTAAAATTATTTACATCCAAATGCCACAACAGAATTAACAAAGACCAGATATTAAATTATTAGTTCTATTTTGAGACCACTACCATTTGTCAGGTTGGCATTACCTACCAGAGAAGAAGCCAGCATTTGAAAAACGATCTGGCATTCTATAAATTGATTGTCATTTGAAGGACATAACTGAGGCAATGGCCAGGAATATATCTCTAAAGAAAACTGGCAAAAAACAAAAGCATTGTGTACTCTTCCTGCCACCCTAGCCCATTCCCATTTTTTAAAATAGGTTTTTATTTTTATTTTTTTTAATGTATTTTTATTGATTTCAGAAAGGAAGGGAGAGGGAGAGAGAGATAGAAACATCAATAATGAGAGAGAATCATTGATCATGACTCCTGCACATCCCCTTCTGGGGATCGAGCCTGCAACTGTGCATGTGCCCTGACCAGAATTGAACCCTGACCTTCTGCTCCATTGAGCCACAACCAGCCGGGCTCATCCCCATTTTTAAAAAATGGAAAAATATGCCCTGGACAGTGTGACACAGTGGAGTGTCATTGCAAGCACCGAGAGGTTTCTGGTTCGATTCCTGGTCAGGGCACACGTCCAGGTTGCATACAGGAGGCAGCTGATTAATGTTATGCTCTGTTTCTCTCTTCTCCCTTCCTCTCTGTTTAAAAATCAATAAACTATTCTATTAAAAAATAATAAACAAACAAATAAATGGGAAAATACTAACTTAAGCCTAACAATTCAAGAAAAATATGAAAACTAAATGACATAATGAATATTACTTAAAACACTGAAATATAACATGTTATAGCAGTAGCTAACACATCAAAAGTAACTGGTGAACTTTTATTTATTTATTTAAGCTGGGGACAGCGGAACAAGGAAGGGCTGGGGAAATGAGCCTAGACTGGGTTACTTAGGCTCACTAAGAAGTTAGAGAAAAGATGACCTTGGGGACAGGCTCAGGGTGTTTGCCCGGGATGAACTGCCACTGCCCATTGCTGCCCTGGTTGCAAACCTTGTGGGGCCCCTTAAAGTTCAGGAGATGCATGCCTGTGGGGAAAGAAGCTGGGGTGGGCAGGTGTTGTGTTCATAGGCATGCTCCTGGGAAGGAGAGCAAATCCTGGTGAACTTTATAAACTACTAGAGGCCCGGTGCAGGACATTCATGCACTGGGGGTGGGGAGGAGCCCCTCAGCCTGGCCTGTGCCATCTCGCAGTCTGGGACCCCTCGGGGGATGTCCGTCTGCTGGGTTAGGCCCGCTCCCTGGAAGGTGGACATCCCTTGAGAGGTCCTTAGCACTGCTGCGGAGGCAGGAGAGGCTCCTGCCACCACCACTACGCTCGCCAGCTGTGAGCCTGGCTTCTGGCTAAGCAACGCGGCCCTTGTGGGAGCGCACTTACCAACAGGGGGCAGCTCCTGTGTTGAGCGTCTGCCCCCTGGTGGTCAGTGTGCACCATAGCGACCAGTTGTTCTGTCAATTTGCATATTAGGATTTTATTAAATAGGAGGATTGATGCTTAGGCCTCATCTCCAAAGACTCTGATTTAATTAAGGACCTAGGGAATTGTTTTTTAAAAAACCTCTTCAGGTCATTTTAACATGCAGCCTGGGATAAAGAACCACTGACCTAAAACATCTCTTAATGAAACACTTTCATATTTTGCAGATAAATAAACTGAAACCAGAGGAGGTGCACTGGTTTCCTCTTGATCATAACCAATTTAGATCTGCACAAATTTTAAAAACAGAATCCTAAGAAAAAGATGACTCTGAATAAATGGAGGAAGAGTTACAGGGAAAAAAGAGAGAAGACTGAAAGGAGAATCATTTGGTTTTATTGTACTTACCATATAGTCTGCAATATCCTCAGGTGCATCACCATCAACATCAAACTTGAAGGTGACCATCTTGTTATTGTGTGTCTCCAGCTGACACTCTACCATGTTGTCTCCAGAGGTTGACACCTGGGTACAAACATTTCACCACCAGATTAAGAATCAATCATTGTCGGAAGAATCAACATAGTTAAAATGACTATCTTACCCAGAGCAATATACAGATTTAATGTGATCTCCATCAAAATGCCAATGGCATTTAAAAAAAATTATATATATATTGCTAATACTCACCCAAGAGAAACATTGATGTGAGAGAGACTCATCAATTGGTTGCCTACCACATGTGCCCTGACCAAGGCCGTGGATTGAGCCTGCAACCAAGCTACATGCCCTTGACTAGATTGAACCTAGGTATCCATTGAACCAAACTGGCTAGGGCAAAAAATAATTATATATTTTAAAAGATTTTAAAATTGATTTTGAGAGAGAGGAAGAGAAACATCAATTTGAGAAGGGACATCAATGAGCTGTTTCCTGCACACCCCTACAGAGGATCAAGCCCACAACCATGGCATGCCCTGATCAGGAATTGAACCTCTGACCTCTTGGTTCATGGGTCGACACTCAACCACTGACCCACCCCGGCCAGGTGGAAATGGAACTTTTATAACAAGGCAAAAACAAGTTATAATAGTCAGTATCACTATCTGCAATGCAAAGACCTAAATTTGGTCATTGATTTCCAAAATTCTCTTTAAAAAAATATTTTTTCATTGATTTCAGAGAGGGAGAGAGAGATAGAAATATCAATGATGAGAGAGAATCATTGATTGGCTGCCTCCTGCACACATCTTCCTGGAGATCGAACCTGCAACCCGGGCATGTGCCCTGACCAGGAATAGAACCATGACTTCCTGGTTCATAGATCGATGTTCAATCACTGAGCAATGTTGACAATGCTAATGAAAATGTAAACTGGTCCAACATGTTGCTAAAACAGTGACCTAGCAACATGTAATCTTCATAATGTTTGACTCACTAATTCTACTTCTAGGAATCTAACACAAGGAAAAAAATCAGGGATATGTACAAAGGTTTGTGGTTCAAGGGTGTTTGCTGCAAAGACAGAGATGGAGAGAGACAAACAGAAAGAAACAACCTAAATGAAAAAACAAACAGAAGGCATGATTAAATTATTTTATCTCTATACAAGGAACTATCCAAGGCAGCCATTTTATTATTTTTTTTAATTTTTTTAAATATATTTCTTTATTGGTTTAAGAAAGGGACAGAGAAAGAGATAGAAACATCAATGATGAGAGAGAATCGTTGATTGGCTGCCTCCTGCATGGACCCTACTGGGGATTGAGCCCACAACCCAGGAATGTGCCCTTGGCCAGAATTGAACCTGGGACCCTTCAGTCCACAGGCCAACGCTCTATCCACTGAGCCAAACCAGCTAGGGCAAGGCAGCCATTTAAAATATGTCATTAGAAATTACTTAATGAGGCCGGCTGGTGTGCCTCAGTGGTTGAATGTCAACCCATGAACCTCCTGGTCAAGGTTCCATTCCAGGTCAGGGCACATGCCCGGGTTGCAGACTCGATCCCCAGTAGGTGGTGTGCAGGAGGGAGCCGATCAATGATTCTCTCTCATCACTGATGTTTCTACTTTCTGTCCCTCTCCCTTCTTCCCTGAAATCAATAAAAATACATTTAAAACTATTAAAGTTTGGGGTACAGACACAATTGGTTCTGAAAAAAATTAAAATGTATTTAATGACACAGTAAAGTATATATTATAATATACTAAGTTTTTTAAAAGGCAGGATATAAAATTATATATAAAGTTTAGCATCCATCCAAAACCTATACTATATTGATTAGAGGTATGGGGTTTACAGTTTGATCTGGCTTCAGATCTGACTATGGCTTGCTAGTCGAATGGCCTTGGGCAAATTACTATACCTCTCTAGTTCTCATCTGTAAAGATAAGTATACTACCAGATATCATACAAGATTATCAAAGGATTAAATGATAAAACAAATATATAACATTAGGGGTGTCTACCACAGAATAAATACATTTTCACTATTACTGGTACTATTACAATTTTAATGTAAAAGATGATACATACATACAGAATAAAAGAGATGAAACAAACTAAAACATTAACAGGTATTATATCTGAGAGTACAAGTGATTTTTTAAAAATATATATTATTATTGATTTCAGAGAGGAAGGGAGTGGGAGAGATAGAAACATCCACGATGAGAGAGAATCATTGATCGGCTATCTCCTGCACGCCCCACGCTGGGAATTGAGCCCCCAACCCGGGCATGTGCCCTTGACTGGAATCGAATCCGGGACTCTTCACTCCACAGGCCGATGCTCTAGCCACTGAGCCAAACCAGCTAGGGCAGTACAAGTGATTTTTATTTTCCTTATATTTCCTATGTTTAACAATTAACACATAATACTCTTATCATTAAAAACTTTTAATGAAGGAAAAGTTAATTTAGAGAGTCTCACAATACCCTACTTGCACAGTAACATTGCCCCTCCCTGACTCCCCAGACCTCTATGCGCACTTAGCCCACCCATGTTCACACACTGACCTGCAGGACAGTAAGCTGGAACTTGGTCCCCTTCTCTGGTCGAGGACAGGACACTCTTCTCTGTTTGATCCGATCCTGTTTGCCATTTCCACTTGGGTTATCAGGGGTGTTGTTGTTTTCCTTCACGGCTGCCACATCATGCTGCAAACTAGTAATTAAAAATACAGAAGCAACTTCTATTCAATTTCTCAGAATAGACATTCTTCTGTGATTCTCAAAACCCAATATTTAACCCCAATCAGACTTACCAAATAAACTTTCTTCATGGCTAGAATCATTTCATCCTGATATTAAAATTCTAAGAAAACCTCCCAATTTAAAATCATAAATAATGAGTTATGGAAAATAAATAAGTAGTATAATATCTTTTAAAAAGTTATGACTTCACAATCCTGTGAATGAACTAAAAGCGATTGAACTGTATACTTTAAATGGGTAAGTTTTAAAAAATATATTTTTGATTCCTGAGAGGAAGAGAGAGGGAGAGAGAGATGGAAATATCAATGATGAGAGAGAATCATTGATCGGCTGCCTCCTGCATGTCCCCTACTGGGGATTGAGTCTGCAACCCGGGCATATGCCCTGACCAGGAATTGAACTGTGACCTCCTAGTTCATAGGTCGATGCTCAACCACTGAGCCAAGCCATCTGGGTTACCCCAGGATATTCGTTTCTATTGGTTTTTAGAGAGTGGAAGGTAGGGATGGGGAGAGAAGAGAGAGAGAGGGAGAGAAGGGGAGAGGGGATGAGGGGGAGAGGGAGAGAGAGAAAGAGAGAGATATCCATGTGAGAGACATACATTGATTTGTTGGGGCCAGGGATGGAACCTGCAACCCAGGTAAGTGCCCTTGACCAGGAAACGAACCGGAGATGCGTGTGCAGGTCGATGCTCCAACCACTGAACCACACTAGCCAGGGCTGCAGAGTTACTTTAAAAAACTAGTATAGGTTTTGGGACAAGATGACAGAAACTCAATTCTCCCTGCATCTTCCCTCAAAGTACAACTAAAAAATCTGGAAATAATACAGTAGACAATCACAGGACTTCCTGTGGGACTTCCCAGAACTTAAGGAAAAAGACTACAACTTGCTATCTACCTACCCAGTGACACAAGGCCGTCCACGTTTAGTATCTCTTAACTCAAAGCCCAAAGGCAAAGGCAGCCCAAGTCCAGTGGTCTCCTGACCCCCAACCCGGCAGCAGAAAGTGGTTCAGGTAAGCCCTTTCCTCCCCCTGATGACACTGGTGGCCACACCACCAGCAGCATGTGACCTAGAGATCTGGCCTGGGACAGCGGGCCTAGAGAGTACTCCCAATTCTTCCACCCAGAGGTGGGGCCCAGGAACGGCAGGTGATCCAAGGAGACCAGAATCACTCTCCAAGGACTGTGAAAACTAAGTGGTCATCAGAACAGGGTGACTGCCTGATCAACTACAATATTTAAGTAGGGTCCAGAGTCCCTGACATAATATCCAAAAGGTCCAGGAGACAAATGAAAATTCCCTGTCATACCAAAAACCTGGAAAAATCACACTTTGAATGTGAAAAGACAGTCAACAGATACCAACACCAGAATGAATAAGAAATTGGAAGTAACTGACAAGGATTTTAAAGCAGCCATCATCAAAACGATTCAGTAAGTAATTACAAATACACTTGAAGCACATTAAAAAAATTGAAAAATCTCATTAAAAATAGAAGATATTAAAAAAGAACCAAATGAAAATTATAGAACTATAAGTACAATGACAGAAAAACAATGCATTGGAATGGGCATAATAGCAGAATGACTAGGACAAAGGAAAGAATCAGTGAACTTGAAAAAAGAGTAATAGGAATTAGCCAATCTGAATAACACAGAGTAAAACATTAATTTACAACCACCAAATAATAGCACAATTATATATATCATTATAATTTATTTCTTTAGAAATTTTACTCTAAATTATATTATTTATTTCCTTTATTAATTCTTCTAAGCTTTTCTCAGAAACAGAAATGTTATAATGAGAACAAGAAAATGGTCAATAATTTCACAATATATATGAGCTTCATTAAAATAAAAAAACAAAAAAATATTGAACATACACATAAATTCAAGAACACAAAATCTTCTTCAGTCATGATACAACAGGCCCCTAATGAATGAAAATACTTCAACATACCCTTATCATTTCCATGGTATTAAATTTGAAGATACTCACCTTCTAACTAAATCTGGTTTTAGAAGCACTGCTTGTTGTTCAGCTGCAGCTGGTTGGGATACAGGCTGTAAACAGTATAGAAATAAAACTTGTTATGATAATAGCAAACTTCAGGCTAAAGATGAAATTTGGTATTATTTCAGAAAATATACATGTTACATTTCATATTTTGGTTAATTCAATATCCAGGAAGAACATCTACACTTTTGTATGTTTACCTCAAAAATTTTAAAATATATTTTTATTTATTTCAGAGAAGAAGGGAGATAGAGACAGACACAGAAACATCAATGATGAGAGAGAATCATCAATTGGCTGCCTCCTGCACACCCCCTACTGAGGAATGAGCCCGAAACCAGGGCATGTTCCTTGACCGGGAATTGAACCGTGACCTCCTAGTTCACAGGTTGATGCTCAACCACTGAGCCATGCTGGTCGAGTCACAATATGTATTTTTTATAGTTAAAAAAAGGATTGATTGCTTTAAGAAAGAGATGGAGAGAAACATCAATTTGTTGTTCCACTTATTTATGTACTAGAGGTCCAGGGCATGAATTCATGCACCAGTGGGGTCCCTCGGCCTGGCCTGCAGGATCGGGCTGAAACCGGCTCTCTGACATCCCCCTTGGGGGCTCGGATTGTGAGAGGGTGCATGCCAGGCCAAGGGACCCCACCAGTGAACAATTGGGGCCAGGGAGGGGCAGCGGGAGGGCTCCAGGGCATGTCTAGCCGGTCTTTGCTCAGTCCCGATAGGCCAGACCCCAGCAGCAAGCTAACCTACTGGTCAGAGCGTCTGTCCCCTGGTGGTCAGTGCACATCATAGTGAGCGGTTGAGCGGCCTTAGCATAGCATTAGCATATTACGCTTTGATTGGTTGAATGGATGACCGGACGACTGGACACTTAGCATATTAAGCTTTTATTATATAGGATTCATTGGTTGATTCTTGTATGTGCCCTGACCAGGGACCAAACCCACAACTATCGTACTGGACAACTCTCTAACCAACTGGACTACCTGGCCAGGGCAGAACAAAATATCTTGTAGAAAAAAAGAAAAGGTTGCAATCTGATATTTTTTTTCCTACCCAAATTATATTTCATGTATGAATGTAAGTGAAAGGTAAGTTTCACATACCCAAAGGATCAAAAATAGCACACCAAATTAACCTTGAAAAATTACACAAACCCATTTTCCTAACTACAGAGGCACTTAGCAAAATTTAAGAATCCAGGGTAATTAAGTTGTGGTATAAAAACTGGTTCTATGTATTAACACTAGCAATCAGTAGTAAGTCCAAATTATTAAAACTGCATTTCAAAATTGGCTGTACACATAAAAACTGAAAATGTCAAATGTACAATATCTTTTTTTCCCCCCAAAATATATTTTATTGATTTTTTACAGAGAGGAAGGGAGAGGGATAGAGAGTCAGAAACATTGATGAGAGAGAAACACCGATCAGCTTGTCTCCTGCACACCCCCTACTGGGGAAGTGCACCCAACCAAGGTACATGCCCTTGACCGGAATCGAAACCGGGACCCTTGAGTCTGAAGGCCGACGCTCTAGCCACTGAGCCAAACCGGTCAGGGCCAAATGTACAATATCTTTATATCAATATACCTATATCTATAAAAACAGGAAATATGCAAATTATGGGATGTCGTACGACCCGACAGGAGGAGGTTGAGCATGTGAGGCCCCCAGCGGAGACGGAGACAGAGACAGGAGGGCCAGCGTCGTCCGCCCCTCCGTGGCCGAGTGCAGGCCAGGAGAGGAGACAGCGGGCCCGCCTACCGCGGCAGCAGCATCGCTCTCTCCTGGCTCCCACATGGCTCCCAGCGGCACGCTGCGGTTCCCGCCGGCTCCTGCGGAAGCGTAAGCGTAAGCGTAAGCGTAAGCGTAAGCGCGGAACGGAAGCGGAAGCGGGAACGGAAGCGGAAGCGGCGGGCGGCCTAGGATATCGCCCGATGAGCTACTAGTGGTAAAATAAAAAATACCTTTCATACTATCCCCTGAAAACAACAGTTTGCCTTTTCCTTAAATACCTTATATAGTAGTTACCCACAAATAATCATTCTCTTATCTCATTCCACCAATTTTCCAAATTGAAGATTTCAACTGTGCTATTTTATAGGCTGGTTCCTTCCTGGAGAATGAGATCAACCAGAAAGGTCCCCATTCTTTCAACATACTCCATGCTTTACCTAATTTACATTCAAAGGGGAGAAGGCTGAATAATGTCCCTGTAAATCAATCCAAATGACTAATGTCCTTGGACATTATGAAACTATACAAAGCAGTGTGTGCCTTTTGCGAACATTTTTTTTGTCAATGTTCAGGGAACACACCCACTACTTAGACCAATTTCCCTTCAATTACAGTAAAGTAATTTCACATAAAACCACTATTGTGCTAAATAGCATTTTTACATAAATGATTTAATACCCTGAAAGCCAGAATCACTCTTTCTAAAGAAACCAGTCATAACTTTCTCAATTTTTACACAAAGATTTTCATTTAATGGAATTAACTACTTTATAGAGGAAGTTACAGTGAAAATGAAATGAGGTGGCTTGCTTGGTCCTCAGTGTCAGTTCACTAACTGTAAGATTTACTCTGCTAGAATGCTTCAGAAAAATGATCTCGTTATATTAAAACCTTCTTTACCAGAATAAATTTGTTTTAATCATATTCACACACAGTAAGCCCACAGATGTTTCTCAATAAACTGAACTTGCAGATTCTTTGGCCAATTGATATCAGCATTATATATATCAACAAAACGAAGTCTATTCTTCATATAGTTTTTCAGTGGATCGAGCGTCGGCCTGAGGACTTAAAGGTCCAGGGTTCGATTACAGTAAAGGGCACATACCTCAGTTGCAGGCTTGATCCCTAGCCCTAGTCGGGGTGCATGCAGGAGGCAACCAAACGATGTGTCTCTCTCATCATTGATGTTTGTATCTCTCTCTCTCCCTCTCCCTTTCTCTCTGAAATCAATATATTAAAAAAATAAACAGAAGAATAGAAACATAAACAGAGACAAAGTAAACATCTAAAAGGTACTGTTATCTTCAGTAACTACCTTTCCATGGTTAGAATTAAAATCACCAAGTGTGAAGTGTAAAGATACTAAGTATTTCACTGATTAAGAAAGTGGAGCCGCCCGGCCAGTGTGGCTCAGTGGTTGAGCATCGTCGACCCATGAACCAGGAGGTCCCTGTTTGATTCCCAGTCAGGGCACATGCCCGGGTTGTGGGCTTGATGCCCAGTGGGGGGCATGCAGGAGGCAGCTGGTTGATGATGTTTCTCTCTCACTGATGTTTCTATCTCTCCTCCCTTCTTCTCTCTTTAATAAAATATATTTATTAAAAAAAGAAAGTAGAGTTGAAAATTATTCCACTGAGATCAGCTAGGAAACAGTAGGAAAATAAGAATTGCTAAGAACCACAATCTCCAAAGTGATTTTATGAATAGACAACTCAGATATGCTAATATGTAGATTTATTGACTACTGATGCATTCAAAGTCTGAAATCTGGATAGTTCTGTCACTGCTTCTAAAGACGTATCAACAAAAACCCCTTCTCCTCCTTGTCAATGCTAAACATTAACAACAAAAATCACTCAGTCACTTTTCTCTTATAATGTTAATCCACATTATTCATGCAGATAAAAAATTCTAAGAGACTAAATCAACGTGATAACAAGGAACATATACATCCACTCTAATACTACAGTAAAACTAAAAAAAGAGTGCCATCCACAAACCATAAATGGTGGAGAATTTCCAAAGGAACAGAAACCAATGGATCACATCTACAGGGAAACAAAAATCTATGAAAAAACTAAAGTTTAAGAAAAGATAATCACTAAATTCAACAAAGAGATTAGTTCTTTAGAACAACGAATTTCAAGTAGGTACTTAATGCTGCCTGGCAATCTTACTACTGTTCATTCTACCATTCTCCCAGAAAACTATTTTATAGCTTTGCCTCTTTCTTCAAACTTTTCTTTTTTAAATATATTTTATTGATTTCAGAGAGGAAGGGAGAGGGAGAGAGAGATGGAAACATCAA
>NW_005355089.1:514433-515996 GCF_000412655.1 Myotis brandtii
CAGGGGTGGGCAAACTTTTTGACTCGAGGGCCACAGTGGGTTCTTAAACTGGACCGGAGGGCCGGAACAAAAGCATGGATGGAGTGTTTGTGTGAACTAATATAAATTCAAAGTAAACATCATTTTTTTTTTTTAGTTTTATTCATTTCAAACGGGCCGGATCCGGCCGCGGGCCATAGTTTGCCCACGGCTGGTCTACACTCAACCACTAAGCCACGCCAGGTGGGCTTTCCTCAAACTTTTAATACCCACTTCCTCCCCAAACTCATGCTCAGTTTATGGCTTTCTATCTATTTCAATGAGAAAATAAAAAGCAACAAGGAAGAGCATTTCCATAAGCTCCCACCACCAGATATGCTCACCTAATAGCATTTGTGACCATATTCTCTACCTTTGCCTTTTTATGGAAAAAACCTGTCTGGGCTCCCATGCTAAGGCCAACTCCTCTATTTAGAAACTAAACTTTAGCTCCTCTCACCTTTTCAAGGACATTATTCCAGTAATTCTCCTATCTCACCATTTTTTCCCATGCTCTTAAATCATTCCTCTTCTAAACATGAGATTGTATCTCCATTAAAAACAAATCTTCTCCACCAAGGCTTGTTGAGATATGACCGATTATGAATGAAGCTGGGCCAGTGACAAATAGGATATGCCTGGAACGTCTTGTTGTGTAAAGGATAAGTTCAAAGAATGATGGGGACATGTCAAAAGGACAAAGGAACCAGCTTGAAGAGGATCCCACTAGACAAATCTGAGATAGATGGTGGATCAAAATAAATAAACTCATAATCATTTAAAAAATCGCTTTTATTTAAGCGGAAATCAAAAATTTTAAACTTCTTATAAATAAAGTAAATAGAACATGAGTATTGTTATATGAATGGATAAAGGTCAAAGGAACAAAACAGGTAGTTGAGAAATGACCCAAGAATGTATGATATGATAGAGATGGCATTTCAGATCAGTGTGAAACTGATGGACTATTTAATAAAAATGTTGGGGGAAATGTCTATTAACTTTGAAAAAACACAGCTAGATCTCTACCTCACACAGTCCTCAAAAAACAAAATCCAAATGGAATATAGATCTAAACAAAGACAAAATATTTTCAGTATCAGAAGAAAATACAGAAGAATATTTTATGCTCGTGAGCCTTCCTAAGCCAAATGCAAAATCCAAAAGCAAAAAAAGAAAAAAGTGTGTGTGTGTGTGTGGGGGGGGGGTTAATAGATTGATTGTATAAAGGATAAATGCTTCTGTGTGACAAAGGACTCTATAAACAAATAGGGACACAATTAGAGAAAGTAATTGTGACATAATTAACAAAGGATTAGTATTAGAGTGTATAAAGAAATCAAAGAGAAAAAGAGGAGGACCTCAATAGACAAATGGACAAAAATATATGAATGGCATTTACAAAGAATAGTGAATTTTCAATAAACATATGAAGAAGTAAAACTACTGGGTGCATCGGTGGAGTCCCTCGGCCTGGCCTGCGGGAATCGGGCCGAAACCAGCTCTCTGACATCTCCTGAGGGGTCCCAGATTGCAAGAGGGTGC
>NW_005355089.1:516065-547833 GCF_000412655.1 Myotis brandtii
GGCCTGTCTCGCCCAGCCCCGATCCGCCAGACCCCAGCAGCAAGTTAACCTACTGGTCGGAGCGTCGGTCCACTGGTGGTCAGTGTGCGTCATAGTGACTGGTCGAACAGTTGGACAATTAGCATATTAGGCTTTTATTATATAGGATTCTTGAAAAGACACAATTATCATGATGGAGAACAGGAGTTAGAGGTAGGGAGGGAGGGTGTGACTATAAATGGATAGCTCCAAGGAGTTTTTAGGGGTGATGAAACTGTTCTATATCCTAATTGTGGTGATTATTCTATAAATTTATACATGAAATAAATTCATAGAACTACAGACACACAAAATAAATGAATGCATGTGGAAATTGGTAAAAGCCAAATAAGGTTTATAGTTTAGTTAATAGTATTGTACCAATGTTAATTTCCTGGTTTTAATTATTGTACTATGGATATATATATATGTTGGGGAAAGCTGAGTAAAGGGTACACGGGAACTCTGTACTCTTTTAGCAATCTCAATGTGATTCTTAAATCATTTCAAAATAAAAAGTTAAAAAAATAAACATATGAAGATATGCTCATCATCTCTAGTACTCAGGAAATTCAAAGTAAAATAATATATTGTTTTTCACTTATCAGCTTATCAAAAAACATCTGAATTATCAAACATTGACAGTAAGATTATACCACTGGCTGTTGAAATTTTAAATTGGTCTAGTCCAGCCGTGGGCAAACTACGGCCTGCGGGCCGGATCCGGCCCATCTGAAATGAATAAAACTAAAAAAAAAAAAGACCGTACCCTTTTATGTAATGATGTTTACTTTGAATTTATATTAGTTCACACAAACACTCCATCCATGCTTTTGTTCCGGCCCTCTGGTCCAGTTTAAGAACCCATTGTGGCCCTCGAGTCAAAAAGTTTGCCCACCCCTGGTCTAGTCCCTTGGGAAAGCAATTTGGTAATCCTATATAATAAAAGCCCAGCGACAGAACAGCAAAACGAACAGAACGACTGGTTGACCAGTCCTTATGACTCGCACTGACCACTAGGGGGCAGACAATCAATGCAGGAGCTGCCCCCTGGTGGTCAGTGCACTACCACAGTGGGAGTGCCGCTTGGCTGACTGGGATGAGTGGCTGCTCCCACTGTGAACTCTGGGCTGATGGGCTGGAACCCGGGTTGCAATCGTTGCCTCCTCGCCCCAGGCTGCTCCTCACTCCCTGCCACCTCCTCCAGATGCCCGCACCCCAGAGGCTGGGAGGTGGGTTCATGCCCGCAGCAGGACTGAGGCCTACTCCACTGCCTCTCAGTGCTATTGTCCCTGGGCCCAGCCCTGACCGGTTCCCCTGAAGAGGCGAGTGGTCCGGCTCCACAGAAGATGCCGGACCAGCGAGCAGCCACTGAGAGGGCAGGTCCACAGCCGCTCAGCATACCGGGATGAGCGGTGCTCCTACAGCAGGCCGATTCCCGAAGGCCACACCCCCCACCTGTGCATGAATCCCATGCACCAGGCCTCTAGTATGTATTAAAATAAAAAATGTGTAGAACTTATGGTCCAGTATTTTTGCTCCAGTGCCTCATCTAGTATGATCTACTATTATAACATTAGTTCAAATAGTGAAAAATTAGAAACAGCCAAAATGTCCATCAGTAGGAGGAAGAGCTAAATAAACTGCAGTGTGGTCTTACAAATGAATACTATAGGGCAATTACAGAAAAGCAAGTATATCTCTATGTAATAACAGAGACATATCTCCAGGACACATAATTGAGTAAAAAAATACAAAGTGACACATAGGTAGGATCTCTTTTATGTGCTTAAAACCATTCCAAACAAGAAAACAGTACTATACGATCTAGTGGTATATTATCTATGTATGTAACTACACTGAAAAAAATCTGGAAGGATGCCCAGCCAGCATGATTCAGTGGTTGAGCATCAACCCATGAATCAGGAGGTCACAGTTCAATTACCAGTCAGGGTACATGTCCGGGTGATCAGGGTACATGCCCGGGTGGTGGGCTCGATCCCCAGTGTGGGGTGTGTAGGAGGCGGCCGATCAATGATTCTTTCTCATCATTAATGTTTCCATCTCTCTCTCTCCCTCACCCTTACTCTCTAAATAAAAAAATATTTTTTTAAAAATTTTAATCTGGAAGGATACACACCAAACTGAAAACAGAAGGGAAAAGGACATAGGGAGGTCAAATGCGACTTCTCTGCCTTGTTTTACATTTTTAGCAGGAGTATATATTGGCTTATTACCTAAGTAATTAAATTAATCAGAAAAAGATTTTTAAAAAAATAATGCAAATATTGTGGTAGAGAATCAAAATGATATTCAAACACTGTACTGAGTAGAAAGAAAACTGCATAGAAAAATGCTGAGGTTTAGTATTTCTCTCCAGGGGCTTAAAATAAAACCATCTAAACAAATGTTTGATTAGACCACAATGTCAACTGAAAAGGAACCAATGTCAACCACCAAAGTACTAATGCACTAATACTATCACATCACAGAACAGGAGGTAAAAAGTGCTGACCTCAGCGATAGATAAAAATCAGAATAAGTGGTTTTCCCTATTACTGGCTAAAACAATCAAAAGCACAGTTGACACACCTGAACTCATGATCTGCTTTGTCTCTCATATGCCCTATTGCTATGTGAGGAAATAAAATGGAGAAGTAAGAACAGATCTTAGGTTGTCCACCAATACAAGTTCATTATCAACTTAGAAGTCCTGATTAGGCAACAAGAATGATGAACATAAACAAAGGATTGTTCTCCCATTGAGAGCAGGCTGATAGCAATATCTACAGCCATTCTTATTTATTAATTTATTCAACAAACATGTTAACAAGCAACTATTTATGTCCAACACTGTGCTGGGTGCTAGGAATAGAGATAAATCAGGTACAGATCTCACTGTAAAGAATTTTCAGTTTTATTGGGGGCACAGACACAAAATATAAGCACTGCCTGCAATTTGACCCAGCTAAAGAGCCCTCTCCCCTTTGCCTAGACCAGTGGTCGGCAAACCGCGGCTCGCGAGCCACATGCGGCTCTTTGGCCCCTTGAGTGTGGCTCTTCCACAAAATACCACGTGCGGGCGTGCACATACAGGGAACGTTGTGGAGTGAAAGAAGATTTAGTGTCGAGGATTGAGAAAGGTATGTTTAGATGGTTTGGACATATAGAGAGGATGAACGAAAGGAGATAGACGAAACAAGTATACAAGACGAGTGTGGATGGGAGAGTTGGAAGGGGTCGACCTCAGCGAACATACCTCAATCAGATTGAGGACGTTTTTAGCAAAGGCCAGCTTAGGAGTACCCTAATTAAGTTAATAACAATGTACCTACCTATATAGTTTAAGTTTAAAAAATTTGGCTCTCAAAAGAAATTTCAATCGTTGTACTGTTGATATTTGGCTCTGTTGACTAATGAGTTTGCCGACCACTGGCCTAGGCAGTAAGAAAAACTGCCAAACATCAGAAATTCACTCCATTCCTCTGTCATTAATTCTTCAGGGTTTACTGATGGGCATATAGTGGTTACTTACCTCAATTAAGTCAGGGATGCTATTTTGCAACAACAAAAATGAGGAAAGAGAGGTTCTACTTCTGGAAGGACCCCATCTGAACCCTGTAAATACCAGCAAAAAGTGCTGGACAAATATAAAAAAAACAACTGCCTGAAGGCATAAGAGAACCCAAAGCAGGTAGAAACCAATAGGAAGGCGCCACTTGGAAGAAAGGAAGGACAGTGAGTGGATGGATGAGTTTGCCATTTTTAGGCTTTTCCTCTGAGGGAAGGCCCTACAGAAGCTAAAACTCAGAAAAAAAACCCCATATTCTTATAAGACTGAAAACCCATATTCTTACAATATACTCAAAACAGTATAAATATAACAAGAAAGAATCCTAAAAAACTTGCAAGTAGCTCACAGGAAGACAAGGAAAGGGAAACAGAGAAAAGAGAAACATAAGGAAGAAACAAAAAGCAAATACTAAGGTACCAAAAATTATTTTAAATAGAAATGGTTTAAATATATCAATTAAAAGGGAGACATTGGCAGAGTGGATAAAAAACCAATTATATGCTTTCTACAAGAAACTCACTTCAAACACAAGATAAATAGGTTGAAAGTAGGAGGATAGAAAAAGATATGCTGACATTAATCAAAAGAAAGCAGGAGTAGATCTGTAATATCAGATAATGTAGACTTCAGAAAAAAGAAGATTGCTAGGGATGAAGAGGGACATAATATAATGACAAAAAGATCATCCACCAAGAAGGCACTGCATCCTAAATGTGGATGCACCAAACAAGAGGCCTTCAAACAAATGGGGGGAAAACAACTGACCTAAAAGGAGAAATACATAAATCCACAATTAGTTAGGAACATCAACCCTACTCTCAGCTATTGGTCGAACCTCTTCTAGACAGAAAATTAGCAAAGATATGGAAGAACTGAACTACCAACTAATGTTTCTCATGAACTTAAGATTCAAAAAATCCTCAACAAAATATTAGTAAATTGAATCCAATAATGTACACAAAGGATGATATATCATGACCAATTGGGTTTATTCCAAGGATGCAAGGGTGTTTCAAAATTCAAAATCAGTCAATATAACACATTTATCAATAGGTGAAATAAAAATAGTATGATCATACTAATTAACACAGATGTCGGAATAATGGAGCAACACCTCAACTTGATAAAAAGCATGTATAAAAAATCTATACCTTATAATATACCTAATGGCGAAAGACTTAATGTTTTCCCCCAAGTCTGGAACAAAGTAAGCATATTCATTCTTATCACCCTTATTCTACACAGCACTCGAAATTCTAGCCAGCACAATAAAAGGAAAAAGTTAAGAACTAAATGGCAGAGTTTAGAAAGAGGTTTAAACTGTCTCTACTTTGGAGATTATATGATTGTCTACAAAAACAAGTTTCAAGGATTGTATAAAGAACCCTCCTAGAACTAATAATAAGTTCAGCAAGGTCATAGGATACAAGATACACACAGACACATACAAATAAATTTGCTTTCTATGTACTAACAACAAACATGTAGAAACTAAAATAAAAAAATACCATTTTACAATCTCTCCAAAGAAAATTAAATACTTACGGATAAACTTAGCCAATAAAAGCAATCAAAGTAGAACTAAATAAATGGAGACATATACTGCGTCCATGTACTGGAAGACTGAACATAACAAAGATGTCAATTCTCCCCAATTTATATATAGGGTTAATCAAATTCCTATCAAAATCCCAGCAGGATTTGTTGTAGACAATCTCATACTAAAATTTATATGGACAGGTAGAAGTCCTAGAATAGTTAAAGTAATCTTTTAAAAAAGAAGACAGTGGGAGGAATCACTTTACCAATGTTAAGACTTTCTATACAACTACTGTAATCAAGACCATTTGTAATTTAGAGAGGGATAGACACAAATGAACTAAACAAAATAAAGAGCCAGAACAAGACCCACACAAATATGCCAAACTGATTTTTGACAAAGGTATAAAAAGAATTCAACAGGATAGTCTTTTCAACAAATATTACGGCACTAGAGCAACTGTACATGGACAAGCAAAAGAAAAAGAAAAACCCTCAATCTAAACCTCACACCTTATACAAAAATTACAAAATAACATAGGTCACATGGATCATAAATGAAAAACCATAAAAATTTTATAGAATCCTTATTAAAATTTTGCTAGACATTTTTTTGGTAGAAATTGTCCATATGACTCTAAGATTTATGTGGAAATGCAAAGGACCTAGAATATACAAAAAATCTCGAAAAGCATAACAAAGTAGAAAGATTTGTAAGACCTAACCTCAAGACATACTAAAAACCTACGTTAATCATGACATTGTGGTTTGGCTTATGGATGGACAACTAGATCAATGCAATAGAATATACAGCCCAGAAACAGATGCACATCTATATGGTTACTAGAGGCCTGGTACACCAAATTCATGCACGGGTAGGGTCCCTAGGCCTGGCCGGCGATTATGGCTGATAGGGGCCTTCCACCTGCTGGCTGGGGCCTCCCTTTCCCAGCTGCCGGCCGGGGCCTTCCTTTGTTCCGCGCCACCCCCTGGTGGTCAGCGCACATCATAGTGAGCGATTGAACTCCCGGTCTCCAGGTCAAACTCCTGAGGGGACAATTTGCATATTAGGCTTTTATATATAGATTTTACTGTTGACAAAAGTACCAAAACAATCCAATGGGAAAATGAAATCTTTTCAACAAATAGAGCTTGAACAATGGGATGTTCATGCGGAGAAATAAAAAAGGAAATTTGATCCCCTACATCATGCCATTCATAAAAATTAATTCAAACTGGACTATAGATCTGAACATAACACTAAAACCATAAAACAGGACAGTATCTTTGTAATGTGGGTGCAGTCAAAGGTTTCTGAAGCTTCAGAAAGCAATAACCACAAAAAATTTTTTGATGAATTAGACTTCACCAAGATTAAATACTTTGTATCACCAAATGAAACCATTACAAAATGAATGAGCAACCCACAGACTGGAGAATATATTTGTAAAGTATATATTTGACAAAGGACTAGTATCATCCAGAATATATAAGAACTCCTGTAAGTCAATAATAGCAAGGCAAATAACAATAAGCAAAATAAAATGGGCAAATGCCCTGAACAGACACTACACAAAGAAAAATATACAAAGGCCAATAAATATACAAAAATATATGCTCGCTCAGCATCATAGTCATCAAGGAAATGCAAATTAAAGCCATAATGAGATACCACTACACACCCAGCAGCATAGCTAAAATTAATGTTGGTAAGGGTATGGAACTCTTATAGAATGCTGGTATTATAGTGTAAATGGTGCAGCTAATTTGGAAAACTGACCATTTCTTAAAAAGCTAAACCAACACCATCCTAAGACCCAGGAAGTTTACTCCTAGGTATTATCCAGGAGAAATGAAAACATATACTAACAAAAAGATTTATATAAGAATGTTCATATCAGTTTGATTCATAATAGCAGAAATCTAGAAAACTCTGGTATTCAAGAATAGTAAAATGAATGAATAAATGGAATATTACTCTGCAGTAAAAAAATAAAAAGAACAACCTACTGATACACACAACATAGATTACTCTAAAAAACATGTCAAGTAACAGAAGACTTACACAAGAGTACATACTGTATGGTTCCATTTATATAAAGGTCTAAAACAGGCTAATCTATGGTGAAAAAATCAACAGTGGTGGACTGTGAGGAGATGTAATGGGGACTGACTGGGAAGGGTCATTTGGAACTTTCTGTAGTAATGGCAGTATTCTATATCGGGTGGGCAAGCTACATACAGCCTGTAGGCCAAAGCTGGTACACCACATGTTTTTGTGAATAAAGTTTCATTGAAACATGGCCATGCATATTCTTTTGCATTATTGTCTATGGATGTTTTCATGCATGCAATATGAAAGTTGAGTTGTTGCAACAGAGACTCAATAGCCCACAAAGGTTAAAATAGTTACTATCTACAACTTTACAGAAAAGGTTTGCCGCCCTAGCTGGTTTGGCTCAATGGATAGAGCTTTGGCCCATGGACTGAAGGGTTGGGGTTTGATTCCGGTCAAGGACATGTACCTCAGTTGCAGGCTCCATCCAGGTTCTGGTCAGGGCATGTGCAGGCAACCAATTGATGTTTCTCTGTCTCTCCCTCTCTTTTCTACTTTCTCTAAAAATCAATGGAAAAATATCCTTGGGTGAGGATTAACTAAAAAAAAAAAAAATGTTTGCCAAGGGCACGTGCCTTGGTTGCAAGCTCAATCCCTGGCCCTGCTCGGGGCATGTGCAGGAGGCAACCAATCAATGTGTCTCTCTCACATCAATGTTTCTCTCTGTCTCTCCCCCTCCCTTTCACTCTCTCTAAAAATCAATGGGAAAATATCCTTGGGTGAGGATTAACCAAAAAAAAGGGCTGTCATAAGGGTAGGGGCTGGAGGGGAGTTATAAGAGGTCAATGGGAGAAAAGGGGGAACAAATGTAATAGTTTCAAGAATAAAGATTTTTTTTAAAAAGTCACTGAATAATAATCTGTGTATTTCACTGCACATAAATGTAAACTAAAAAATATAAACAAATACTGAGTTCTAGTCAATGATATGCATGCTAAAGTATTTCTGCATAAAGTATACCGATGTCAGCAACTTTAATTTTGAAATGTACCAGAAAAATAGGATGAATTGATAAAACATAAAGAGATAGTCGTAGAGCAAATATAGCAAAAAGCTAACTACAGAATCTAGCTGGTACAGATATGGGTATTCACTCTACAATTTTTTCAACTTTTCTGTATCGTTGAAATTTTTCTTAATAAAATTTGGGGGGAAATTATTTTAATTAGGTAAGGAAAGTATACAACACATGGTCACAAAAATGGATATTCCAAACCAAAATACTCTGTGAAAAACTCTATTCTAAAGAAATAAATCTCAGAATCATGCTTTGCCTGAAGAAACTTCAGCTGCAAAGATCTTTATTAATCCTTGATCATTCCTGCTAGGAGTCAGCATGCACACATAGGAATCTATATCTATATATATAAAAGCCTAAGCGACTGGCTGACAGGCCAGTAGCTATGACACACACTGACCACCAGGAGGCAGACGTTCAATGCAGGAGCTGCCGAGTGACAGCAACTTTGCAGAGTGCCCTCTTGCACTCCGGGACCCCTCGGGGGATGTCGGACTGCCAGTTTTGGCCAGATCCTCACAGGCCAGGCTGAGGTACCCCACTTGCTGGAGGGACCCCACTCACTCTGCAGATGCCCTTAGAGCCCCAGCGCCACCCCAGGTGTGGCCAGCTGGGGAAGGACCGCGGAGGTTGGCTCCAGGGTGTGTCCAGCCTGTCTTGCCTAGTCCAGCCCCGTCGGCCACCTTCTAATTCATTTACTTTCAATGTGCGTGAATCTGTGCACTGGGCCTCTAGTTCTTTATAATTTATGCCAGCAACAACTGGTGTGGTGTGCACAAGAATTTTTAAAACATGCAATACCTGACTGTTTAGTCAGGGACACTGACCTCTTTTCCCTTAGATTGTCAAATTAAAAAATGACAACAGCTAACACAATAATAGCCATCCAGTGTGAACAAATAAAAATTATATCTACTTTTTGTCAGACTGGCAAAGAATACAATTTTGGTGTGCTGCAGAATTTTAGTAATTAGTTTTTGTGTGCCATGAGATGAAAAAGGTTGAAAATCACTGATATATGCCCTTGATAAAGAGAGAATTTTATAAAACACGTAATACTTGAGATAATAGCTCTTTGGAACAGTAATATATCATAATTAGAAAACTCTTACAGTGCAGCGTACATTTTATCTAAGAAGCTCAAAGCATTTTTATTAGCCAAACTCAACAAATTCAGGGATGTTAGAGATATCTAAAGCAGAACAGAAGAGTAAGAAAAGAATAAACTGGATTCTCAGTTCCTTCCTTCAACGATTTCAATCAATCCCTATGTTAAATAAATCTCACTGAAGTCATCATACCCTTTTTTCTCCTTTCCAGTAGAGAAGACAGCTATCCTACAAAGAGGCTGAATGGTGTCATGATTAAGGGCTCAGCCTCTGCAGCCAGGTAATCGGGGTTCAAACCCTGGCCCTCCTGTATGTCATTGGGAAAGCAACTCAACCGCTCTGAGCCTCAGTTTTCTCACCTGTAAAATGGGGGTAATGACAGCTACTATTCATAGGGTTGTTGGGACAGTATATGTTAGGCTGTTAGAAAACAGCATTTGGCACCTAGGAATCACTCATTGGTGATCATTAGTTTCATTTCATAAAGGCAATGCTTTATAATAAATGTAGAACAGTAAGATAGGCTCCTAACATTTTAGGACTAACAACTACTCTGGCCTCCTTGCTATTCTTCAAACATGCCAGACACACTCCTCACTCAGAGCCTTTCCACGGCTTATTCCCTCTGCCTGGAATGTACACTGTGGACTCCCTCGCCTCCTCAAATGTCATCTTCTCAATGAGGCCTACCTTGATCGCCACCTTACTGAAAATTGCAACCCATTTTCCTCCTTACCCTGCTCTAAATTTCCCCTGATCGCTTTGTACTGTATTATATAATTTACTTTTTATTATGGTAATTGAGTCTTCCCTCGATTAGGCAACAAAACTCAGTGACAGAAAGCAGTTTTGTTTTTTATTAACTGACATATCCCAAGTTGGTGCTCAAGTAATTGTTGTTATCATCATCGGGTCTCATCCCTTCACTTTACAGATAAGGAAAACCCAAAGAGACTTGGGTCAAGGCCACTCAGAAAGGAAAAGAACCAAAAGAGGGACTGTGACTCCCAGTTCAGTGCCATTTCTACTACAGCTCACTATCTCCCTGACCCTGGAACATTACAGAAAAATCACAATCACCCACTATCTTCTCCCAGGAGGATTTACCTTTGGAAATTCTTGGCTTTGCAAATGCTGCTGTATCTGTTAACAGGAAAATGCTCTGAAAGGCAGTGGAAGCCTGTACTGGGAGACCAAGTGGTGACAGATGAACAGAAGAAGATGGCCAATTTGGAAGGGCTATCCCAGCACTTTGATAGAGGATCTGCTGTTGTAATTGTGTTTCTGATGACCCAGAAACAAGTGCTGAGCTAGAAGCTGGCTGCCACCGTGGCTGGACAGCAGGCCACTGCCGAGTCCATGCTGGCTGGTGCCGTGCTAGGTGTTTCTGCAGGGGAAAAGTCAAGGCTGCTCTAAAGGTTGTATTACATGTTGTCCCATTGCTGCTGGTTGCAACTGTTCTTGCAAAGGACGTGTAATCTAGACTGTGTTTGGAATGGTCCTTGGAATACCTAGTAATGGTTGACCTTGGTTAGGTGCCTGAGATTAAGGTACCTGCTGTGGAAAAACAGCATGTTGGCTACGCAAAGAACGCTGCTGCTGCCCTAGCTGGTTTGGCTCAGTGGATAGAGTGTCGGACTGCAGACTGAAGGGTCCCAGGGTCGATTCTGGTCAAGGGCACATGCTGGGCACATGCCCGGGTTGTGGGGGCGAGGGCACATGCCCGGGTTGTGGGCTCGATCCCCAGTTGGGGGCGTGCAGGAGCCAGCCGATCAATGATTTTCTCTCATCATTGACGTTTCTATCTCTCTCTCCCTCTCCCTTCCTCTCTGAAATCAATAAAAATATATTTTAAAAACTGGGTGTGAGGATTAAATAGGCAATATTCTTTTTAAAAAAAAGAATGCTGCTGCAGATGTGACCTTCTTGAGTAGACTGCTGATGGCTTTTGTGTGTTTGTCTGTGAGATGAATGAATGATCTGCTGATGCTGAATGAAAGCTGAGTGAGAAACCTGGCTTGGTGTTAGATGTGAGGCAGAAAGCTGAGCAGAGAAGTACAGGGCTGGATGTGGGCCAGTGAGGAGGCCTGCTGAATGAAGGACATCTACACAGGGTGTTGAAACTGTCCTTCCACGGCCCTCTGAGATGGAATGCTAGTTGACTGGGCTTTTAGCTGCTGGTGTCCAAAATTGACATCTATCTGGGATGGAGCTTCTGAATGCTGGACACTAAATAAAGGCTCAGTAGAAAGTGTCTGTGGCCCAGCCAGTGTGCTTAGTGGCTGAGCATCGATCTATGAACCAGAAAATCACAGTTCGATTCCCAGTCAGGGCACATGCTGGGGCTGTGGGCTCGATCCCCAGTGGGGGGTGTGAAGGAGGCAGCCAATCAGTGATTCTCTCTCATCAATGGTGTTTCTCTCTCTCTCTCTCTCCCTCCTTCCCTCCCTTCCTTTCTAAAATCAATGTGTGTATATATCACACACACACACACACACACACACACACACACACACACATATATGGCTAATATGCTAAGTGTCCAACTGACCGGTTGCTATGACGCTCACAGACTACCAGGGGGCAGACGCTCAACACAGGAGCTGCCGAGCTGCAGTGACTTGGCAGCAGTGGTTCTTGAGTGATGCACCCCGAAACCAGAGAAGAGGGAGCCCAATTCCTCACGGGGGGCCACGTGATTCCACCTTCAGCCATGGGTTATGTTGTTGCTAAGGCACTGTCGGCCCCAAATCTGGTTTACTGCACACTTGCGTTTGCATTCCACACCCTGTATGACAGCAACTTTGCAGAGTGCCCTCTCACACTCCAGGACCACTCGGGAGATGTCAGAGAGCCAGTTTCGGCCTGATCCCTGCAGGTGATCCCCACAGGCCAGGTCGAGGGACCCCACCTGCCAGAGGGACCCCGCTCACTCTGCAGACGCCCTTTGAGCCATGGTGCCACCCCAGGTACGGCCAGCCAGGAAGGGACCGCAGGAGGTTGGCTCCAGGGCATGTCTTGCCCTTCTCGCCCAGTCCCGCCCCAACGGCCACCTTCTAATTTCCTTTTAATGTGCACAAATCCATGCACCGGGTCACTAGTCTTATATAATAAAAGGGTAATATGCAAATTGACCCTAACAGCAGAGTGACTGGGAATCACTGGTCACTATGACACACACTGACCACCAGGGGGCAGACACTCAATGCCGGAGCTGCCCCCTGGTGGTCAGTGTGCTCCCACAGGGGGAGCTCTGCTCAGCCACAAGCCAGGCTGATAGCTGCCAGTACAGCGGTGGTGGTGGGAGCCTTCCCGACTCCTCAGCAGTGCTAAGGATATCTGACTGCAGCTAGGTCTGCTCCCGGCTGGCAAGTGGACATCCCCTGAGGGCTCCCGGGCTGCCAGAGGGATGTCTGACTGATAGCTTAGGCCCAATCCCCCGAGGAGCAGGCCTAAGCCAGCAGGTGGTCATCCCCCGAGGGGTCCCAGACTGCGAGAGGGCACAGGCCGGGCTGAGGGACCCTCCCAAGTGCACAAATTTTTGTGCACCGGGCCTCTAGTATATATATAAAAGAATATGTCTGTGTATCTAAGGTTGATGTTAAATGTCTTTTGTTGAAGAATTATTACCTTAAGGTTGTGTTAAATAGGCTTGTTGTTCAGATGTCTGTGCTACATAAGGTGGTACTGAGTACAACTTCTGACCTGTAGTTTGTAATATGTGTTTTCTTGCTATTAGAAGGGTTTCCAGTGTATACATGCTGGGTTATAAAGGTTGCCTGTTCAGTTGTCTGGATGGTGTAATAAGTTTGTCCTGCATAAGGGGCATGCTATAGAGATAGTGCCTGGTAAGCAGGCTGTTCCATAGGTTACACAGGGTAAGCTGCTTGGATCCTATATGCTCCCTGGTCTGGAAAAGGTGACTGAACTGGAAGTTGCACTGGAAAAGCAGGCTTCCTTGGTCTGGGGCTGAATAAGAGGGTTGTACCAGTGGGTGAGACTGGATAAGAAGTCTGCAAAGAATGAATTGGTTGTGATCCCGATGGTTGTACAGTGTAAAGAGGATGCTCTCCGGCTGGCAGTATATAAACAGGCTGTGCTGGAGCCTGGATTGGGTAAGCTGACTATGATGGGTAATAAGCTTATTCCAGGGATGTATCCCAAAGAGCAGCTGCTCGGGAGCCTTCAAGGGAAGGATGGAAGTTCTGTGATGGTCCTGGATAAGTGTGTTGAACAGAATAAGATGGCTGTTCCAGAGGCTGAATCACACTTTCAATACCACCCTCTGGCTGCCACTGACTTGCATTAGCTTCAGACTCTTGCAGAATACAACCCTGCTGAACATTTTTCTGTGGTGATGCCATAATCTTAGGTTGTCAAGCTAATGGCTGCTGCTGAATACAGGCTTGGAAAAAAGGCTTCTTCAAATGCATAATCTGATTTTGTGGCACTGAAGAACCTGGAGATATGGACTCCTGATGTGCCACTGGGTATGGCTGGTGTACTGAGTGTATCTTTTGTGAAGCCCAATGGGCCCCTGAATGGCCTTCAATGGAACCAAAAGGGAGCTGTGCTGTACTCACATACTGAGCAGAAGAATGGCTTGACAAAGCTTAAGGGTGGTTTCTTTTCCAATTATATGAGCAATGTCTCAAGATTCTAGTTATACAATGTTAGTTTAGGTGCATCCTCAAGAAGAATGTCGTAGGTGAAGGAAAGCAGAAACTTTCAGCTTTCAGTGACTTTTATAAAAACCATGATGAATTTATGAAAGAGAGCCTTTGCCTAGCAGAAAATCTAGGCAGTGTTAGATATGTTTAACTGAATACAGGGCTTCTAAAATGTATCTTACCTTTGTCTGCGAGACCTTCTGGACAGTTAATGGGGACACCAGGGGTTGTGAGACTGGTGGTCCAAGGACATGTACAGGCAAAACAGTGGACTGACCTTGAGCCAAAGGCAAAATCTGGGGCTGAGCCAGCTGTGGCTGCTTCTGTAACAGTCAAATAAGAAAAAAACCCCAAAAACGATTAAAGATAAACCCTCCCATTTACAGTAAATATACTGATTATATATTTAAAAATATAACAGATCATCTTACCCCTGAAATCTGCTGGTAATGTCCTACTAGCTGCTGGGGTGGATAAATCTTCCCTGGAACATTCATTTCAGCCTGTGGGATGCTAGAAACCATTTGAGAGCCCATCATCTGGTCCGAGGAATAGCCTGTGCTGGGCTGACTTGCATCTGAGTGTGTAACTGATCCAGCTCCGGACTCGGATAAATTGTCACCTAGAACAAAGAAAATAAGCAACAGGTAGAAGTGAAAACTTGAAGCACCAGGTCCAAGTGGCATTGGAAATAGTGTGTCTTTCATTTTTTTTTACACTGACAACCTGAGACATCTTCAAATAAAATATGTACAATGCAGAATTAATCAAAAACTCTCAGTGTAAACGCTGTGCTGACATGGTAGAATGGCAAACATTTTCTTAGTAAAGCAAAAGCTGAAAACAAAGAATCACATAAAAATCAAATCCATTTGCTGGCCATTTCACATATATCCTTAACTAACCTATACTTGTCAATAGGGTTTCAGTAAAATCTAAATGTCATATTCTTTTTTATTCTCCTAGAAGCTAGCTAGAGAATAATACTGTCATTATACAACAATTAGCTATTACTATAAAAATGCTGTATCCTTCTAGAAAATAGAATGCATGACAATAGAAAAATTAGAGGCACTGTGTTAATTTTATACTTGAGTACAAAATACAAAGGGTCTTAAAGTTTAGAAAATTCCTTCTTAAAGAAAAAAATCATACCCTTTAGTTCCTAGTTTTCTATATTAAAGGACTTATTTTAGACCCTTAAAATGGTAGAAAGATTATAATCCTTATGCCACTAGTACCTTGGGCAAGTCATATAACAGAACAGTTTCAAATAAAACTAGCTGGCTTATCTATTTCAGGGAATTTGTAAAAGGACTGATAAAATGATAGATAATACTTTGAAAAATAAAAAAGTATTATCTAAAGATAAGGGAGTATAATTACACATTTATTTGCTTTTATTTTTTTACTTTTTTTTTAAGGGAGAAGAAGAGAGACATCGATGTAAGCACATAACATACCTGGGTTTCGGGCTTGATCCCTGCACACCCCCCTACAGGGATCAAACCCGAAACCCAGGTATGTGTCCTGATGGAATCGAACCAGCAACCTTTCGGTGCATGAGACGAGGCCAAAATAATTGAGGCACACCAGCCAGGCATTGTTTATTTTTATAAGTTATAACTATGTTACCTGTAACAGAGGAGCATTGCTGCTGTGGTTGTCTTTGTAGAAGCTGTTGTCGAACTTGTTGATCGACTTCAGTTTCTTCACATTCAGCCGCAGTGTGCTGAGCAGGAGCAGGGGGCAAAGTTGTATTCTGGGGTGGAGGGAGAACACTCCCCACAGACTTGCACTGCGAATCCCTGCGTTCTTCTAAAGAGCCAGCTGGCTTCTTCTCTCTTGTCTTCTTTATCAGGGTCACCCGGTCTCTAATGGACTTAGCAACAGCTTTGGAATCACTTTCATGGAAGAATCCTGACTTGACCTACAAACAAAACATAAACAGCAAACTATATCTTTAACATTTAACCCTGGGGATCAATGGGGTGATAGATGTTTGCAGCAAGGTCCGCCCTCACATCTAACATTTAAGATTTTAACCTTTTTTTTTAAACTAGTGGAGTTATTTAGTGCCCCCAAATCCCAAATGCTATTAAATAACAGTTTCTATGTTCTTTCTTAATTAGACATAGGTAAATGTCAGAGTCTTTAATCAACAAAAGGAAAACAATACTATCACCAAGCATTGTTAAAAGAATTCTGGTCTTAAATCAAACAAGCAAATAACTTGATGTTTCAGTACATGCAGTCTTATTATAGGGTATTTATGACTGCCCTGTTTTGTGACATTAAAAGGGTTTGCACACTCAGCAACATTAAGTGCCTACAATAGGCTCTACAGACATAGAGGTGATTAAGTTGGCCCTTTGTCCTATATGAGCACACAATCTGATGCTGAGGGACAGATACAAACTTAAAATGAAATGAGGTAGAAATGAGCTGCTGTAAAAGCCCTAAAGGAACACATGCCTCTCTGGAGGAAGTAGAGAAAGTATCACAGAAGAAGATAAACTCTGACCTGGATTAAAACAAACAAACAAAAAAAGGAACTTGGCAGGCTATTGAGTGTAGATGACGTTTACAGATCAACACTCTAGGCAGAGGGAAGTATGCTAACAGCAAAGTACTACAGCATGCTAGGTGTTAGAGGAGTGAAGAGAAGTTAAGGACTTGCTGTCTGAGAGGACCAGGGCTGAGGAGTAGAAAAGACTTGGGGAGGTGCTATAGCCTATCATTCTCAGTCCTACAATCTGCATTTTAGAGTATGTCTTGGGAGTTTGCTGACTTGGGGAAATTTCCTGGTAGTTGAAAGATGATTAAAATGTGAGACGGAGTTCATTCATATATTTAAGTTCACTCCCTTTGAACGCTAAAAAAAACACCCCAAAAATCCATAGTAAATGCATTTTTTTAAATTTTTTTTAAAAATATATTTTATTGATTTTTTACAGAGAGGAAGGGAGAGAGATAGAGAGTTAGAAACATCGATGAGAGAGAAACATCAATCAGCTGCCTCCTGCACACCTCCCACTGGGGATGTGCCCGCAACCCAGGTACATGCCCTTGACCGGAATCGAACCTGGGACCTTTCAGTCCGCAGGCCGACGCTCCATCCACTGAGCCAAACCGGTTTCGGCTAGTAAATGCATTTTTAAATTATAAGCCCATAAGGACAGGGAGAATAAGAGAAAGACAACAGCAACAATAGTTGGGACTCTTTTGAATATGGAAAACAAGTAGATAATAATTGACTTAGCAAATCTAAAAGAGGTGAACTAGAGAAAGCTGAGACTCATTCCCATTCACGCTCAACACTACTCACAAGGTGCAGGGACTGGTAGTACCAGGTACTTCCAAAACTGGGTAAAATCAAAAGAGATGACTAAAATAAGGAAGACTAAGGGAAAGGGTTTTGAGAAACAGATATGTAGGATCCTGTGCCCCGCCCTCCATTCCACTCCTTTCCATGACTGCTTCTCCCCTACCCTAGGAGTCTGCTGTTTAGTTCTCTGGACTATGGAACACCAGGCACAGTTGAGGATATGGCTTACAAGTGGAAAACAAAAAGATTAAGCGACCATATGCATGCTGAAAGCCATATGCAGAAACTTCCAGCCCTCTTCTCCACCTGGCTACCAAAATACCAGTAACCAGACCCTTACCCTCCAGGAAGGACAATGAAAGATTCCTCTCTAGGGGATCTGACCAATCCAAGAAGAAAAACCAACAAATATTGATGTCAGAGATTCCCCAATTAATGGCTCACCCAGATACCCTGTGGTAGAGGTCAAAGCTAATAAGTCTGACACAAGCAGTCATACGGTCCTATCAGCTTGTCATGTCAGTCTCTGTGGTAGGCAAATGATGGCCCCTGGAAGACTTCAAACCTGAGCAAATGATGAGATGTCACTGTGCTAGGCACAGTTGACCTGAAGGTAGGGAGATGATCTGGTTGAGCCTTTTACCAGCTGGTGACACCAGAAGGATTTAACATGCCATTGCTAACTTAAAGAAGACGTGGGGGCATGTGAAGGGACTGTAAGAACTGAAAGTGGCCCCTGGCTAACAGCCAGCAAGAAAATGGGGACCTTAGTCTTGCAACTGCACAGCATTACATTCTGCCAACAACCTGGATGAGCCTGGAAGCAGATTCTTTCCCAGAGCCTCCAGAGTAGAGCCTTGGTGGCCAACACCTTGACTTCAACCTGCGAAACCCCAAGCAGAGAATCCAGCGAAGCCCACTAGGACTTCTGACCTACAGAACTGAGATAATAAATGAGTGTTGTTTTAAGCCACTAAGACGTTTGTGATCAATTGTCACACAGCAATAGAAAACTAATACACTCTTCCACTATTAATCATGAACAGCCAGCAGCCAGCCAAGAATTACCAGAAATATGAGAAAAGCCTCTAACAAGAAGATGGAGCACAAAACTAACAAAGGAAAAAACCAGCAAATTGGAGTAAAGAGACTATGCAGGGAGAAAAAAAATGTCAAAAGCACTCCCTTTACTAAGGTTACAGAAAGATGCGATAATATTGCATCAACACCACAAAGAACACGATTTTTACTCTAAAAAAGAAACAGACCAAAGTATAAAGGAACTCTTAAAATTAAAAACATGATAGCAGAAATGAAAAACTCAATGGAAGGGTTAGAAGATAAAGTTGATAATATCTGCCAGAAAGGAAAATAAAAAGACAAAAAGATGGAACATAGAAAAGATAAGAAAATTGGAGAAACAGTTCAAGAGGTCCGACATCCAAATAATAACAGTTCCAGAAAGAGAAAACAAGGGGGAAGAACGCATCAATAAAATACTTCAAGAAATCTCCCAGAAACTAAAGGGTATGAGTTGGACCTAGCCAGTTTGGCTCAGTGGATAGAGCGTCGGCCCTCGGACTGAAGGGTCCCGAGTTCGATTCTGGTCAAGGGCATATACCTCGGTTGCAGGCTCGATCCCCAGCCCTGGACGGGGAGCATGCAGGAGGCAATCAATCCATGTGTCTCTCTCACATCAGTGTTTCTTTCTCTGTGTCTCTCCCCCTCCCTTCCACTCTCTCTAAAAACTGATGGAAAAACATCCTCAGGTGAGGATTAACAATACATAAATAAGTTCAAAAATAAATAAATGAAGGTTATGAGTTGACAGATTGGGAGGGTCCACTGAGTATCCAAGGCAGTAAATGAAAATAGACCCAAATCAAGACACATCACTGTGAAATTTTAGAATATTGAGAATGCCAAGATATTATAAGCTTCCAAAGAGGAAAAATGGATCACGTGCAAAAGATCCAGAAAACAGAACAACTTTGCACTTTTCAATATCAATACTGAAAGCTAGAAAAGCAATGACTCTTAATTTTTTTTAACTGCACAACCTAAAATGCCTTAGCCAGCCAAATTGGTTAAATATGAAGATAGAATAAAGACACTTTTTATATATGCAAGTCTCAAAGAATTTACCTCCCATGTACCTTTTCTTAAGACGATAATAGAGGAAGTATGGCACCATAACAAAAGAGTAATCCACGGAAGAGAAAGATGTGGGATTTAGGAACATGAAGTCCAATACAGGAGAAAGGCAGAGAAGTCTATGAAGACAGTGAAGGGAGATACCAGGATGAGAGCTGTGTGCCATATGTTCAAGGCAATCATTCCAGATTAGAAGAGTGTGACTAGAAAGAAAGACCTGTTGTCTCCAAGATCTCCACTGTCACTGTCCCATTCTTCTTCTTTTTCTTCTTCTTCTTTTTTTTTGTTAATCCTCACCCCAGAATATTTTTTTCCATTGATTTTAATAGAGAGTGGAAGGGAGGGGAAGAGACAGAAACATCAATGTGAGAGAGACACATCGATTGGTTGCCTCCAACACACACCACGACTGTGGCCAGGGATCAAGCCTGAAACCGAGGTATGCGTGCCCTTGACCAGAAGCGGCTGACGCTCTAACCATTGAGAAACTGGCCAGGGCCCATTCTTCTTTTTAACCTGAGGACAGAATGCCCAGATGAGCCTGCTTCACAGTATCTGTACTTCACCATGACCACATGCTGCGGAATGAAGCTCCTGCAAGCCCTCCCTCCAAGCACTGCAACAGCCCAGGTTGGGGACCCAGACAACTCATTCTGGTCCATACAACAGCCCCGCCGGTGCACTGACTGAGGGGAGCCACGTGTTTAGTTCCCTGGACTGCCGTGTGACCTCACCCACTGACTTCCCCAGAAGGGGCTCTTGTAACCCCTTCAGGAAGCTGAAGCCAGACAGTGACTGAGAGGTTCTGTTCAGCTCCTCCTCTCCTGGGCAGCTTCACCCAGGAGTAACTTCAGTAGCCAGTGGGGTGTGTGCTCGCCACTCAGGTTTTCAAAACAAAACCGTATGTTACTTAGGTAAACTACAATGAAAAGCAAAGGAATGAACAACACAAGAGTCAGAATAGATATTGCTGGTGGTGATGAGCGAGGGAAATGCAACCTGGAGGGGCACAGAGATGGCTTCTAAGACACCAATTGTGTTCTGTTTCTTAACAAAGGTAGTATATTATCAGTCTTTATAGTATGTACAAATTTAATATACTCTGCTGTAGCAATACATTTCATAGTACAATATCAATTTAAACAAAGAAAAGGAGAAAATGAAAAAAGAAAGCAATGAGAAAGGAAATCAATGCTGATACTTCTAAAGGGCGGAGGAAATAGCAGTAGCATTCACTTACCATTTCATAGGCTACTTCCTCAGGGGTATCTTTTTCTAAATTGAAACTGAATTCAATAGCTTCATTGTCTTTGTGCTTGCCTTTCAATTTTTTAGGGTCTTCAACCCAGAGTCGTAAAGCCAAAGATGAATTTGAACAATCATCTTCCTCTGCTAACTCCACCCTCAGTCCTGTATCCTCAGCAAAAAATGCGTGGTTTAGTAGGTTCTTGATAGACAACCTAATAAACAAAATACATAGTTCATTATCAATTCTTCCAATCATAAACAACATATAGAACCTTTAAAATTAATTGTATCAAAGTAACAATCTATTTTAAAATTTCTATTAATTAAACTATTAATCTGCCTTGTCATAAAAACAAAATATTTTCTCTTATTATTACCAAGAATGCAAAAAAATTTCCAACTAACATGCATCTGTAGGGATCTTAATTAAAGATTATTACTAGCAACATATCTAGATACTGAAGTTTAACATACCTAAAAGTATGCCTTAAAGTTGGAGACGGAATCTCGGAGGGAGGGTGAATGGGAGGTAATCAACCAAGGACCCTGTATGCATTTATGCATGGCCCATGGACACAGACAACTGGGCGGTGATGGCCTGGGGAAAACTGGAGCGGGTGAATGGGGGGCATATGTAATACTTTCAACAACAAAGAATTATTAAAAAGAGAGAGAGAGATTTGGAGAAGTGCTGCAGTTCATGTTACGTGAATTGAGTAGTTTCCCTAAACCACTGGCTTAGGTTATTAAAACACATTGCAGACAGATCACGCGAATTCTCGTGTTTTCATATTACACAGTGTGCAGACAGATCACGCGAATTCTCGTGTTTTCATATTACACAGTGTTTTACTTTAAAAAGATAGTAGCTTGTAAGAACATGTAATAAATAACTTCAAAATGCAATGGGTATTTAATTTTAAGGCGTGCCTTTAACATTTATGTAAAACGTTTTTTGTACTCATTCAAAGCTAGCAATAAAACTACTGGTCCGCAATGTGTTAAGACTCAAGCAACATATTGTCTGCCAAGGAAATGAAAAACTCTTCCAGATATGTAAACTCTAAATTAAATTAGAAGTTCAAATTCTTTGCAAATGTTATAAATAGAACTTGTAGCCCTGGCCAGTGTGGCACCAAAAGATCGCTGGTTCGATTCCTGGTCAGGGCACATCCTGGGTTGCGGGCTCGATCCCCAGTAGGAGTCATGCAGGAGGAAGCCAATCAATGATTCTCTCTCTAAGATCAATAAAAACATTTAAAAAAATAGAACTCGTAGACTTCATTAGCCATAATCTAGTCAGTGTATGTCACTCTTTAGAGCATACCATAGGTGAAGCTAATTTACAATTTAGTTCAGTAAAGTCCCATGGTTTTCTTGAAGTATTTATGTCTAGTGTTTTAGGCCAAAGTATACATACAATGGATACAAGACTAGCCTAGTATCAGGGATTAACCATCTTTGAAGAAAAAAAAAGTACAGGGGTTCTAAAGATTCTTTTACAAGCTGGGAAATTAATTTCCTTTCCTTTGACCAACTTCCAAAATAGATGTATAATATCTAATCTATCTGTATTACAGGCCAGGGAGCACTAAAATTGATGTATTCCATAATGTCTATGTAGAAAGCCCCTCCTGTGCTATTTAAAACAGATAAAGCATATTGACAAAGCGTTATCCTGTAAGTTAAGGATTTAAACCCTCTACATATTTAGTGATCAAAAGACAAATAACCCTTAATCAATAAAGAAAAAAAAGAGATAGAAGAAAAAAGACAAATATTTAACTAAGGCAGTGATATACAAAGAATAATCTTGCTCAGACTAATTAGTTTTAAGGTTAAGGTGAGATGTGTTTAAGAAAGCACAACCAAGTTAAACCCTCTACCTTCAATGAAAATTTTGCCTATTTGACTAAAGAATAATTATAGCAATCGCAAAAGATACCATTCATTAAATACATATCATTCTGTTAGGGATTCTATATGCATTCATTATCTTTTTAATCATCAAAACAATGCCTGTTTTGAGTAACAGTTAAATCAATATCACACTGATTAAGTGAGTCCAGATTTGAATTTTAGGCTCACACTGAAACCTGTGCTCTTTCCAATAAATATGCCATGAATCCTTTTGAATATTCCAGTGTTCTTAATAAATCGTAATTAAAATACTGTACAAACAATAATCAGAATCCAAACTAAAATGGCTACTTCAACATAGTATTTTTAGCCTTGCTTAAAAAGAGCAGGCCTAAACTCCTACAGCTCAAAAAGAACAAAAATAGACAACTCAATTTAAAAAAGGGCAAAGGACTTAAATAGACAATTTTCCAAAGATATGCAAATGGCCAATAAGCACATGAAAACATACTCAACATCATCAGTCATTAGGAAAATGCAAATCAAAACCACAATGAAATACCACTTCACACCCACTAGGATGGCTATTACCAAAAATCATACAAACAAACAAACAGAAAATAACAAGGGTTGGTGAGGATGTTGAGAAATTACAACCTTCCTACATTGCTGTAGGGAATGCAAAATGGTGCAGCTGATGCGGAAAACAGTTGGATGGTTCTTTAAAAAAATTAAATGTAGCCCTAGCTAGTTTGGCTCAGTGGATAGAGCATCGGCCTGTGGACTAAAGGGTCCCAGGTTCGATTCCAGCCAAGGGCACATGGCTGGGTTGCAGGCTCGATCTCCCCCAAGTAGGGGGAGGGCAGGAGGTAGCCGATCAATGATTCTCTCTCATCATTGATGTTTCTATCTCTCTATCCCTCTCCCTTCCTCTCTGAAATCAATAAAAATATTTTTAAAAAATTAAATGTAGTATTACCATATCATCCAGTAATTCCACTCCTAGGTTTATACCGAAAAGAATTAAAAGCAGAGATTCAAGCAAATATTTGTACCCCAATTTTCATGAAGTATTCATAACAGACAAAATGTAGAAATAAGTGTCTATCAGCAGAAACATGAATAAACAAAATGTGGCATATTTATGTGTGTGTATGTATGTATATATGTGTGTTATATTATTCAGCCTTAAAAAGGAACGAAATTCTGATACATGCTACAACTTGAAAACTATGCTAACTGAAATAAGCCAGACACAAAAGGAGAAATACTGTATGATTTCATTTATAGGAGGTAACTAGAATAAGCAAATTCATAGAGCTAGAGAGTAGAAGAGAGATTACAAAGGGTTGAGGGAAAGAGGGAATGAGGAGTTGTTTAATGGGTAAAGAGTTTCTGTTGGGATGCTAAAAAAGTTCTGGAAAAAGATAGTGGTGACAGTTGTACAACAATGTGAATGTACTTAATGCCACTGAATTATAACGCACAAAGGACTAAAATGGTAAATCTTATGTTATATAAATTTTACCATAATGAAAACAAATATATACCTAGATATGGCCTGTTGGTACAAACACAAAGAATATTCTGTAATAAAGCTATAATTACACAGGCCTTACCTTAGTGGCTTTATGTATTCTCAGATAAGCAACACTAAATTTAGATAGAAAAATAATAAAAGTAGGTAACAGTCAATCAAATGCTGGTGGAAATAATTTCTATAAAGGACCTTTTTTAAAAACATATTTTTATTGATTTCAGAGAGGAAGGGAGAGAGGAAGAAACATCAATGATGAGAGAAAATCATTGATCAGCTGCCTCCTGCATGCCCCCCCACTGGGGATCGAGCCCACAACCTGGGCATGCGCCCTGACCGGGAATTGAACCATGTTCTCCTGGTTCATAGGTTGATACTCAACCACTGAGCCACACCAGCCAGGGCAGGACCTGTCAACTTTATTAACCAAAATCAATAAGGAGGTAAAAATCAAATGACTAATCCTTCAATTTAAGTCAGCAACTGTCCAAAGCTCAAATGAAAGGGAAATGTAAGCTAAAACTAAAAGGAGTTGTCCACAAGAAAAACAGAAATTGTGATACAAATAATCTAGAATACCAATTCTTGAATAAAAACAGCCCTATCAACTTTACCATCTATATATATAAAAGGCTAATAGGCTAAGTGTCCCTCCAACCATCCAACCAGTCGCTATGATGTGCACTGACCACCAGGGGGCAGACGCTCAACACAGGAGCTGTCATGATGCGCACTGGCCATTTACAAAGAAATGGCACTGAGGACCTGGCATCAACAAAGCAACACTCAACTTCCCCCAAGTGGGACAGAAGCCCCACCACCACCCCAGAGCAACAGCCCACCAAATCGCAGCAAAACACTGCCAAGACCCCATGGTGCAAAATGTGGCCCCCAGCCCAGCTCAGACCGGAAACGGCTGCTGTGGGGGCCAGGTAATGACATCACGTAGCAACGCCCAGCTTCCTCTCCCTAGCGACTAGCCTCCTTGAAGTTTCTTCAGCCCAGGAAGATGACTTGCTTTATAGCCAGGTGCAAACATTTTACACTTTAACCAAATGTCTGTGAAGCGTTTTCCTCTGCCTCATTTCATTTGATCCTCACAGAAGTCCTGGAGTAGGTAGGTAGGAGACTTGGTAGAATCTTATTTTCTTTTCATTAGCTGGAAAATGGAGATTTAGAAAGTTTAGAAACTTGACCCGACTAAAAAGAAGTAAGAAATGGTGGACCTTGAAAATAACTTCAGGTTTTCTCACTGCACAGAATATAGTCAAAAAAACACTGCTGCAGTTAAATATTTTACCCTTTGTTCTCCCTGCATGATCTACAATAATAAATCTGCTGTTTGCTGACAATTACCTGAAAGAGAAGTTGGGGTGCTTCAGTGGGCTGGAAAAAGTTTAGCTAAATCAGAAAGCAGGTCTAATTAAGCAAGTTTAATATATATATGGCTAAGTTGACTGGCGCATGGGCGATACATATAAAGCTCTCGCTGGTGCCAATCACAAACGTGTGTTTTGATCTGTCATTGTCGATCGTGAATTTGGTTGACACTTTTATTATAGAGAAAGGGCAAATAGTGATATTAAAATATTTCTTCTAATTAGTTTCCTTTCAATGTGCACTAAATCCGTGCACCGGGCCTCTAGTCATAATATAAGGACATAGGGTTAAATTTTAAAAACCTGGTGAGTTGATGGTTACATTTTTAAAAAACTATCATTAAAAAACCATTTAAGTACTTACATGAAGGTGACCCACAGAAGCTCTCTACTTAATCAACTGTCAGAAGTAAGTTAATGGGGGAGGGGGAACCCACTGACTTAAACTGATGCCTCAAGGTGATGAAAGCTTGTCACAACACACACACACAACTCAAATGTTGCTTCAAGGAAAATTTAGCAGATGATACCCAAGTCTAAAATGGCAAACAAGATGCACTGATACACTTTACTAAAGACAGTATGGTTTGGGTTTGGCTTCCATGCAAAGGTCAGAAAATGACCGGGTGCAAGGTAAGAGAAAAATGCATCCATCAGTTATGTCATTTCACTACATCAGCACCCACCTTTCAGATTTGTTTTGACGAATACAACCTTCGATGATTTCTTTCACTTCAGGATCAGTGACTTTATTGAAACTGGCTGGTTTTATGCCCTGGGAGGAGAAAATGGTTTCTAGTTACAAATGAAGCAACTGAAAGCCCAAATCAACATGACTTTTATTACAATAATGGTTTTTACCCTAAACTATATTCAAGTTTTAAATGAGATAAATATATACATACAGTATGTCTTTAACAACTTTTTGACAGGGATTTTGTCCTAGTTCTACAGATAACAGTGAAGGTTGTAAATAATCTAAATCAACAATAATAGAGCCAAAATTGCATATTATGTAATATATATGTGCCAATATTATGTAGAAATTAAAAATGTTCTCAAAGTAATTATTAACATGGGAAATTCTCATACTGTAACTTTAAGAAAAAAAACAAGACCCCAAAATGTACAAACAGTACTACCCCAATTAGCAAAATATAATAAACAAATATTTTTTGAAATCAGAAAAAAATTCAATGTTATTAAAGAACACTTATGAAAATTCCTAAGAAGGACTGCTTTATTGCAAATATTCGAAATCAATATTATTTCAAAGTCTTCTAGAATGGCTAGGTGAAATAAACAATTAAATTGATGATTTGTTGGAGAAACTAGGTCATTTTTCCTATAGAACAGCGGTTCTCAACCTGTGGGTCGCAACCCCTTTGGGGGTCAAACAACCCTTTCACAGGGGTTGCCTAAGACCATCGGAAAACACATATATAATTACATATTGTTTTTGTGATTAATCACTATGCTTTAATTATGTTCAATTTGTAACAATGAAAATACATCCTGCATATCAGATATTTACATTACGATTCATAACAGTAGCAAAATTACAGTTATGAAGTAGCAACGAAAATAATTTTATGGTTGGGGGTCACCACAACATGAGGAACTGTATTAAAGGGTCGCGGCATTATTAGGAAGGTGAACCACTGCTATAGAATATCCCATATTCTGGACATTGGCCTATTTCCTTTTTTTAATTGACTTTTTCAGAGAGAGGAAAGGAGTGAGAAACATTGATGTGAGAGAGAAACATCAATCAGTTGCCTCCTACACACACCCCAACTGGGGATTGATCTAGCAACCTGGGTATGTGCCCTGACCGGGAATGGAACCTGCCACCTTTTGGTGTATGGAATGATGCTCAAACCAATTGAGCTACCAGCAGGGCTGGCCTTATTTCTTATTGTCTACCTAACACAAACCTCTGAAGTCAGATTTAGGGTCAAAATCCATTAGTAGTAGCAATGTGAATGTGGATAAGTCACAATCTCTGATACTCAGTCTTATCATTTATAAACTGAAGATAGCACCACATCTTGTAGAGATATAAAGATGAAGGCATGTGGCATACAGCATACATTTAAAAACAGCACCTATTAGCATTAGTTACCGGAAACAGTCTAACAATCGCCTTCCTGGCCTATCCTGAGTCACCTAATTGGATATGATGTAGACCTCTTTTAAACAATCCTAACACTTTGCTTCTACCTCCCTTATGTCCCTTACAATAAATACTCCCATGCTCTTATTTGTATAATTTGTGAATTTATATCACTCTCCTGCTAAAAATGTAAGCTCTTTGTGGGTACAGACACTTCTTATACATCTTTGCATTCCTTGCAATTTCTAAAAATTTATTCATAGTAAGAATCAAATACTGTATCTGTTGAACTATATTTTGAATGTCCTTTCTTAATCAGGCTTTTAGCACTAAAAGAGACCCTCAAAACTATTTAGCCAATCTTTATTATTCAGGTTTGGAAAATAAGAACCATCTAATAAGTATCCAAAAATTCTTTACAAACAAATAGATATTGATGATGTGTCTATGTTTTCCTAAGGATACTAATACAGAGCATTTTATATGACCCCAATAGAATATAGGTATACAACATATATCTAAAGCTTGTTTCGTTTCAATTATATTTAATTTAGCACTGCTATACAGAACTAAACCAAAATTAGGTTTTACTCAGTTTACTTAAACCAACTTCAACATGAAATATGGCAGTTTGTGAAGTAAAAAGAATAAAGTTATACCTACACTAGTTACTTTACGGTATATTTGAGCTGCATTTTGGCACTCAGAATAAGGGTACTCCGAAGTAGCCATTTCCAGCATACACATTCCAAAAGCATAGACATCTACTGATTCATCATAGTGCTCTTCATACATCTCTGGGGCCATAAACTCAGGAGTCCCTACAAGGTAATACCACAACCACACTTTTATTAAAAAGAAAAATGTATTCACAAAATTTACTTTCCCTTTTCCATAAGAATTACGTGAGTTAATCTGTGCTTCCTAAAAGAAATTTATAAATATAAAATTTGTTGAATACTTGCTATATCTATATAAAGCACTTAAAGAATTTCATTAACTTTCTGTTCTGATAAAGTACAATCTGTAATGCTCAAGATTAGGTCAGGATCACTAAAATTTGTTTTTATTTCTATCCTTTTTAGTTATTGAAATTTTTCATAATTAAATTAGTAAATTAGCTTTCGTAAGTCCTTAGAAACTTTCAATAATTTAAAATATACCCCACAAAAGAAATACACTAGGATATCTCAAAAATAAGGCAAGATATAATATTTCAAAGCAAATTCACATACTAGGCCAGAGGTCACCGAACCTCTCCATTAAGACACAAATGGTAAATATTTCAGGCTCTGCCATCATATGGTTTCTGTCACAACTACTTAACGCTGCCATTGTAGTACAAAAGCAGCCTCGGACAATACACGAACAAGTGGGTATAGCTGTGCTCCAATAAAGCTTTATTTATAAAAATAGACAGCAGGGCCAAATTTGGCCCATGGGCTGTAGTTTGCTGCTCCCTGTTCTAGACAAATACAATCAACAACTCTCTATACCCAACCAATCAACTATAAAATGTTAATCACCAATGACACTCTTAGCAAATGATGTGCGCATTAAGGTAGCGAGGCCTAGATCACCAATCTTCACAGATCCAGTAGGTCCCGTGATGAAAATATTGTCACACTTGAGATCCCGGTGAATAATAGGAGGAGTCCTAGTGTGCAAGAACTGCAACCCCTTTAAAATTTGCCTGCACCAGCTCCTTAGGACCTTTGGTTTCATGACTTTAAATCGTTTTAAGTACCTATATAAAGAAACAAAAGTCCACATGTTAATAAACATACCTAACTTACTATATGAGCAGTATTAGGGTAAATCACATAAGCTAGCAGATATTGTATGTGCCATACTACTATTACCATCACTAAGTTGTTGGGGTTTTTTATTTGTTTCTTTTAAATATGTATTTTTTTATTTCAGAGAGGAAAGGATAGGAAGAGAGATAGAATCATCAATGATGAGAGAGAATCATTGATTGGCTGCCTCCTGCATGGGGATTGAGCCCGAAACCCAGGCATGTGCCCTGCCTAGGAATCAAACCGTGACCTCCTGCATTCATAGGTCAATGCTCAACCACTGAGCCATGCTGGCTGGGCATTAAGTTGTTTTTTATTGCCTGTTATGGCAAGAAAATTTTATGAAGAAAATTCTAAATCTAAGGCCTCATTCTTAGAAAAGACATCCTACCAAGTTTAGTATTTTGAATTCAAAACAAGAATCATTCCAATTAGAGTGGCCTTTTGTGAAATGGCAGCACAATTTTAAAAAGAAAGTCCGTCTCACCCTAGCTGGTTTGGCTCAGTGGATAAAGTTTTGGCCTGCAGACTGAAGGGTCCCAGGTTTGATTCCGGTCAAGGGCACATGCCAGTATGGGGTGTGCAGGAGGCAGCCGATCAATGATTCTCATCATTGATGTTTCTATCTCTCTCCCTCTCCCTTCCTCTCTAAAATCACTAAAAATATATATTTTTTAAAAAGACCGCCTCTACTTCTTAATAACTGCTTATATAGATCACTAGAGGCTTTAACTATGTAAAATTTTAGTGTAAGGATGCTAGGAAACAGAAAGTGTACCCCACATTTAATAGCTACAGATAAGTGATTAATCCATCAAATGAAAAACTAGTCAGAAACAAAGCAATGGACTATAATCACATAGTATATAACTCACTAGCTATGTGAACGTGACCACACCCCCAACTTTTAAGTATCTTTTACACAACAACATTATATTATCTCTATGATTTCTAATTCTAAACTCCTATGCTATCCCACAAATAATAATTTCACAACACTATTTTCTAACAAAATTCATTAACATCATAATTTTTAACCTGCTCTGAAACATAGTCTCTAGATTCAGATTCTACAAATTCTTTAATCAATTACTGTTATTTTACAAGCAACTTTTATGACACTGAAAATTATTTCCAAAAAGAACTCCATTAACACTATCAGGGTCAACTTACGTCTTTAATGTTCCTGATGTCATAAGTTCAGTCACCAATACAATGCATTTCTTTCCTTTCAATGTAGACTCCCAGGAATCATAAAATCGAACTATATTGGGATGTTGGAGACCCTTTAACATCTCTGCTTCTTCCTTAAATCTTTGCTGCTCAGCTTTGGTTAATTTCCGATCCTGAATGAAGAAACAAATTCCAAATTAAAGCGTAGAAATTCTCATGCACATTTCTAATACCACTCAAATGAGTGCTTCACTTTATTGTACTTATTTATATATGTATTTATTTTTGCCTGACAATTCTTTTCTATATAATCACTGACAGATATCCCTTGTTAGTGATTTTGACTCCTCCCATACAGCAATGCAACAGTTGCTACATTTCATAACTGTTATAAACCCACCTGCATAATAAACCAACACCTTGAAAAACATATCTTGGAAGTTAAATTTTTATGGTAATCATTTTGTAATATATACATACTAGAGGCCCAGTGCACAAAAATTTGTGCACTCAGGGGGTCCCTCAGCCCGGCCTATGCCCACTTGCAGTCTGGGACCCCTCAGAGGATGTCCACCTGCTGGCTTAGGCCCGCTCCCTGGGGGATCTGGCCCAAGCTGGCAGTCAGACATCCCTCTGGCAGCCCAGCAGCCCTCGGGGGATGTCCACTTACCAGCAGGGAGCAGACCAAAGCTGCAGTCGGACATCCTTAGTGCTGCTGAGGAGGCGGGAGAGGCTCCCGCCACCACCGCTGTGCTGGCAGCCATCAGCCTGGCTTGTGGCTGAGCAGAGCTCCCCCTGTGGGAGTGCACTAACCACCAGGGGACAGCTCCTGCATTGAGCATCTGCCCCCTGGTGGTCAGTGTGTGTCATAGTGACCAGTGATTCCCAGTCACTCTGCTGTTAGGGTCAATTTGCATATTACCTTTTTATTATATAGGATAGAGGCCTGGTGCACAGGTGGGGGCTGGCTGGTTTGCCCTGAAGGATGTCCCGGATCAGGGTGGGGGTCCTGCTGGATTGCCTGGCCAGCCTGGGTGAGGGGCTGATGGGTGTTTGCAGCTGGTCACACCCCCCTTCAGGGTGGGGGTCCCCACTGGGGTGCCTGGCCAGCCTGGGTGAGGGGCTGATGG
>NW_005355089.1:548259-565759 GCF_000412655.1 Myotis brandtii
CTGGGATTTATTTACCTTCTATAATTGAAACTTTGTAGCCTTGAGTGGAGCTCAGAGCTGGCCAGTGCAGGTGGGAAGCTTGGCTTCCTCCATTGCCAGGGGCAATCCAAGCCTCCTGCTCGCTCCAGCTCCGTGATCACTGCAGGCTGAAAGCAGGTATCTGGGGTTTATTTATCTTCTATAATTGAAACTTTGTTGCCTTGAGTGGAGCTTAGAGCCGCCGCAGCAGGCAGAAAGCTTGGCTTCCTCCATCACTGGGGCAACCAAGCCTCCTGCTTGCTCCAGCTCCGTGGCTGCTGGCCGCCATCTTGGTTGCATTAATTTGCATATAGTCACTCTGATTGGCTTGTGGGCGTGGCTTAAGACGTAGCAAAGGTACGGTCAATTTGCATGTTTGTCTTTTATTAGTGTAGATATCAAATCGTACACCTTAAACTTATACATTGTTATGTCACTTACATCTCAATAAAACTAGAAAAATAAATAAAATTACTGTTGCTGCAAAAGAAATAAGGAAATCCTGCCATTTGTAACAATATGGATAGATCTTGAAGGCATGCTAAGTGAGATAAGTCAGACAGACATAGACAAATACTATACGAGTTCCTTAAATATTTTTTTAAAATATATTTTATTGATTTTTTTTACAGAGAGAACGGGAGAGGGATAGAGAGTTAGAAACATCAATGAGAGAGAAACATAGATCAGCTGCTTCCTGCACACTCCCTACTGGGTATGTGCCCGCAACCAAGGTACATACCCTTGACTGGAATCGAACCTGCAACCCTTGAGTCCGCAGGCCGACGCTCTATCCACTGAGCCAAACCGGTTAGGGCTTCCTTAAATATTTTTTAAATAAAGTTGGTAAGAGACTAAATCTTAACTGTTGTCAACATAATCTATAATAATAAAAGTGTAATATGGTAATTAGACCAGACATCCTTCTGGATGAAGCCGGGGATTCGAGGTGCCTGCCGGTGGCTGAAGGGAAGCCTGGGTCCCGGGTACCAGAGGGAAGCCGGTGCCAGCAGCTGGGGGAAGGAAGGCCTACTCTTGCACAAATTTCGTGCATTGGGCCTCTAGTAAAATGATAATTATGTAACATGATGGAGGTACTAGCTAATGCTATGGTGGCAATCATACTACAATAGATAAATGTATCACGTCAATACACTGTACACTTTAAGCTTATTACATGTCAATATTATATTTCAATTGTATTTCTGTAAAAAGGGCTTAAAAAGAGTTAAGGAACTCAAAGAACAAAAGTAAGAAATGTTAAACTTAGAAGATATCTAAAAACAAGTGTTTATGATTTTCTGTCTAACCCAAGATGACGAATAAGTCCTAAATGTCCCTGTAATTAGCTAGAAGTCTTTCCATTGTGATAGGTCAGCAGATCTGCTCTGAAGAATAATGAATAAATTTTGATGCCCTCTGATGAAATTAGCAAGCACAAGTCATGTGCCAAGATAAGCTACATACTTCACTTTATCCTTTGATCCTATGGATTAAAAGTAGTCAGCATTCAGAGAAAACAACTTTACAAAGTTATAACTGCTGTCCCAGACATATTGCTAAAGGTAAAATTCCACTAAAAAGGTATGGCCAAACCCTGGCCAGTGTAGCTCAGTTGGTTGGGCATCCTCCCATGCAAGGAGAGGTTGCCAGTTCGATTTCCAGTCATGGCATGTGCCCGGGTTATGGGCTTGATCCTAGGTAGGGGGTGTTCATTTTCTGCTCTCACATCGATGTTTCTCTCTCTGTGTCTCCCTTCCTCTCTCTAAAAATCAATTTTAAAATCTTTTTTAAAAAGGTATGGCCAAGGTCTTCAAAGGTCCATTCTAATTCAGAGTCGAAAGTAAACCTGTCAAATTCGTACCCAAATCCAGAGGAGAGCTTTCAGGTACTATAATTATTCTCCTTTAAACACACACACACACACACACACACACACACACACACACACACACACACACTATTGTATTACTCAGTAACTTTCACACCTTGCCAATTAGAGTTCTTACACAAGAAAGGAATGATGACCCACAAATGGCAAACTAGAGATCACTGATAGATAATGGAGTTGACATAGTCAAAAGCCAGGAAAATTACAGTCTACAAAAATGATCCTTTAATCTTACTGTCTCTAGGTAAGGTCACCCCCCCCCCAAGCATCAAATAACAATGTTTTAGTGTTATAGATATTAATTTATATGCCTGATAAATATAATAAGAGGTCAAATACAAATTCACCGAATAGATTTCAACTACTCCAACACTACTTTAAAAAGAATTACTGTCCTTCTATGAATGTTAACTAAACACTTAATCTATCATAATATATGGCATGCTTAAAATGTACACAAAACCTTTCCTGAGGCAAGGCACAATACCAACATGAGTAACCTGCATATGTATTTACTCAAGATAAGAAGCATTTCATTTCCAAAAGGTAAACTCTGGCCTTATCAGCTATGTCTCTTAATGCAAACACCAACAATGAAGTACAGAACCAGGTCAGAGGGTACATGGATCTGTTTCTGCAAACGCGAGGAGGAAGAAATCAACAGATCCCAAAAACTATACTATAAAAGAACTTGTTCAAGTAAAGATGAACACTATGAAGGCTTCAAAACACTGCTCACTTGCCCTGACCAGTTTGGCTCAGTGGATAGAGCGTTGGCCTGCAGACTGAAGGGTCCCAGGTTCGATTCCGGTCAAGGGCATGTACCTTGGTTGCGGGCACATCCCCAGTAGGGAATGTGCAGGAAGCAGCTGAATCGATGTTTCTCTCTCATCGATGTTTCTAACTCTCTATCCCTCTCCTTCTCCCTTCCTCTCTGTAAAAAAATCAATAAAATATATTAAAAACAAAAACATAAAAACACTGCTCACTTTACAAAGTAGTCTATCAATGACTAGCCTGGAACATTGCTCAGTATTTTATCACTATCATTTAATGAACACTCAGATATGTATCACATGCTTTATAAGCATTATCTCTAACCTTCAAGATTTTGTTTCTCAAGCTGAGTAGTAAGTACACAAGCTCCATTGTGTTATTCTTTATTATTTTTGTGTATCAGAAATATTCATTATTTTTAAGTGAAAAACTAAGGCTTCAAAATGTTAAGTAGCTTAGCTTGCCCAGGGTACCTAACAGGAACAGGCAACATTGGAACCAGGTCTGCCATATTCTGAAAACCAAGCACTTTCCAGGTCATCACAATGCCCCTCAGAAACAATATTCACAGCAAGGACTGCAGATACCTCACTCCCAAGCCACTTTCCATGGAGAGATGGAGTAGTACCCCAGAACAACAGCAAAATGAAATAAACACACACAAGGGCAATGGCAATTTGTAAATGGTAACACCAAAGAATTAATCAAGAAATCAGCATATAATAGAGCCTGGCTATATATGAGAAAAGGAAAAGTATCTTAATAACTTAAGATATATTAAAATTCCTCAACCACAAATTCCCCAATTTGGGGGTTTTTCAGAAATTCAACAGTCATATTTAGGAAGAGACCACATAAAACTAAGAGGTAATTCCAATTAATAAATGTAAAAGGAATGTGGAAAATAGAAAATCAGCATTATAACACCACAGTAATACTCACTAGAGGGAAAATACACCAATGAGTGCCAAAACAATGCAGGAAAGTTTGAGGAGAAACAGATCTCTGCATAGTCTCAAAGTATCTACCCCCAAGATATTAATATAAAAATATGTATTTAATAGTATAAAAAACCTATCATATGCTACCCTACCCAAGTGATCAAGGTTATCATCACCAGTAATCCAAGTCGACATCATATACCCCTTACTATAATGCAGAGAATGGCATTAGCACTCTTGTGGTATCCATGCCAAAATTCATAGCCTGTATTTATCTAATCATGAGAAACCATAAGACAAACCCAAATTAAGGGACATTCTACAAAATAACTGAACAATACTCTTCAAAAGCTCAAGATCATGAAACACAAGGAAAGACTAAAGAACTACTACATCTTGGAAGAGACTAAGGAGACATAACTAAATGCAATGTGGGTCCAGCTGGCATGGTTATGAACCAGGAGGTTCTATTCCCAGTCAGGGCACATGCCCAGGTTGCGGGCTCGATCCCTAGCATGGGGTGTGCAGGAGGCAGCCAACCAATGAATCTCTCTCGTCATTTATGTTTCCATCTCTCTCTCCCTTTCCCTTCCTCTCCGAAATCAGTAAAAATATATTTAAAAATAAAAGCAATGTGGGATCCTGGATTGAATCATAGCATTGCAAAAGGTCATCAGTGGAAAAACTGGTGAAATCCAAGTAAGTCCTAACTTTAGTTAATAGTATTGTACTAACAATAATTTCTTCAGTCTCTGGTTAAGATATTAACGTAAGGGAAAACTGAATGAAGGGCATACTGGAACTTTCTACACTATCTTTGCAACTCCTCTGTTAGTAGCAAATTATCTGAGAATAAAAAGTTAAAAAGAGAAAACCAAGTAGTAATGGAGTGGTATCCTGTTGCCTGCTACTCCCAACCCTACCATTTCCATCAAACAAACCTATATTTTAACAGCCCTTTCATCTGATTTTCACTAATTCCAATCTCCAAATCTTCTTCGTACCGATTATAAACTCCCTCTACTTATACTTTATAAAAATGGGGCCTGTGTCTGGTTTTCTCCATTATGTCCCTAGCACTTAGCACAGTCTTGGTACATTATAGACCAGCCGTGGGCAAACTACGGCCCGCGGGCCGAATCCGGCCCGTTTGAAATGAATAAAACTAAAAAAAAAAAGACCGTACCCTTTTATGTAATGATGTTTACTTTGAATTTTATATTAGTCACACAAACACTCCATCCATGCTTTTGTTCCGGCCCTCCGGTCCAGTTTAAGAACCCATTGTGGCCCTCGAATCAAAAAGTTTGCCCACCCCTGTTATAGACACTAAATATTTATTTGTTGAATGAATGAACAAATGAATGAATGGCAGCTGTGTGTATTGTATTCATTTCCTATGGCTGTTGTAATAAATTACCACAAATTCAGATGCTTAAAACAACACAAATGTATTACCTTCCAGTTGTGTAGATCAGACGTCTAAAATGAATCTCACTAAAGTCAAGTTGTTGGCAAGGCTGCATTCCTACTGGATGCCTTAGGGAAGAATGAATCTGTTTCCTTGCCTTTTCCAGCTTTTACGGGTTGCCCACATTCCTTGGCTCATTGCCTACTTCCAACAAATGCATCACTTCCATCATGAGATCTCCTTCTGACTATGGCCACCCTTCCTACTCTCTTATAAGGACCCTTGTTATTACACAGGACCAACCCAGATAATCCAGGAAAATCTACCAAGATCTTTAATTTAACTGCCTCTGCAAATTCCTTTTTGCATTGTAAGGTAACATATTCAAAGGTTCCAGGGATTAGGACACAGACATCTTTCAGGTGCAATTATTCAGCCTAATACATGTATCAATTTGTTATCTATCAAGCAGATAGCTCAAAACTAACCCTTTGACATAACTGGGAAAATGAATATTTCACAGACCAAGTCTGTCTGTCTCCTGCTGCTCTCACCCTGTCATTTTATGAAAGCATCTGCCTTTGATTTTTACTTTTTAAAAATATTTTTTTATTGATTTCACAGAGGAAGGGAGTGAGAGATAGAAACATCAATGATGAGAGAGAATTATTGATTGGGTGGGTGCCTCTTGCACGCCCCACACTGGGGATCAAGCCCACAACCCAGGCACGTGCCCTGAAAGGGAATCGAACCCGAAACCTTTTGGTGTACAGGACTATGCTCCAACCAACTGAGCCACCCAGTCAGGGCTCCACAATTTTGATACAAGCTTTCAGTATAGAGGTATGGACTTTTAAACTGTTATTTCCATTGCATTGCTTTGAATATATTCGCTACTATAATGAAAGTGTATGAGAAGGCTCACTCAACATGTCATCCTGCTAAAGTCGATTGTGTCTTTTATTTTAATATTTTTTTCAGTGACATTTTGCTTGGGTTCAGAGACTACAGGTAGACTTTTTGATGTCTATTTGTTAGATGCTACTTAAAGGAGGCCTGTTTAATTACCCTGAGAAGCACACAATCACATGTGACCCCAAAGTGAAGCACATTCAAATACATTTTAGGCATAAATAACAAAGATTTTCAGATAGCTATGTTCCTTCATTTGGAAAATAGCCCCATTAGATGAAAACTCACTTCCATCAAGAAAACAAATGACAAATGTACTAGTGGAAATATTTTTCCAAGTTATAGCAAAGCAAAACCTGGTTACGTTTCCAGGTGTAAAAGCAGAGTGCTGCTGATTCTGAAGTGGTCAGTGGAAGAGGAAAGAAACTATTAAAAACATCTGTGATTGACTCCTCCTGAGAGTTATTAAACAGGCTTTTCAGTAACATCTGACCAGGTCGTTCAACATCATGAACTAAAATAAATAGTATTCTAAACAGGAAGTAGGTCTTAAAGCCCTCACTCACAGTAAATTACCAATTTACCAAGAAATTACCAAGTAATTTACCAAGTTCTTTACAAAGAACAATAGGTCAAAGTTTCTCCACTAATGCATAAAAAATAAAGAATGGAAACCCTAAAATATGACAAACTATTGAAGTGCAGATGTTTATGGCCTAATCCTAAATCAGACTTACATCAAAGGGTTTGTTTGTTTCCTTGTTTGTTCTTAACATTCTCAAAGTCAAGTATCAGCAGTAAAATCTCTCTCCAGGTTCTTTGCACTGCCATAAAGTCCATGTTGTCTAAACAAATGGATGTCATTGGTGCTTTTAAGAATTTGTACACAAGGCTCAAATGTCCACAATGGAGGGGAAATGCCATCAAGAGAAAAGGTATAAAAACTTTTTGTTGAGCTATGCATTTCAAATTAAACATGTAAAAGATAAAAATTTTAAAAAAGAACAGAATTGCCTAATTTCAGGGGAGAAGAGTAAGCAAGAGGTGGTGTGAATGCAATATAGTTTACAATTTAAATGATGTTAGTAAATAGAATATATATATATATATACATATATATATATATCACGTTGTTAGTGGACATACCAATTTTTTACATTATATACACATATAAACAAAGATTGGAAAGAATCTAGAATAATTTAAACTGTTAACTGGGATGTTTTTCTATAAAATTGTGTAATTACATAATAAAGAACACTTTATTTTTTAAAAATATGAGAAATCGTCCATTACAAACTGCATAGTACACACAGGAAAGTAATTAAAAGGCGATGCCCTGCCCTGGCCAGTGTGAGAGCATCGACCTGTGAACCAAATGGTTGTGGGTTCAATTCCCAGTCAGGGCACATACCTAGGTTGTGGGTTCAATCCCTGGTCTGGGCACGTATGAAAGGCAACCAACCCACACTGATGTTTCTCTGTTTCTTTCTCTCTCTCTACCCCTTTCCCTCTCTCTAAAATCATTAGGCATATCCTTCTGATATTCTAAATAAGTTGGTTTTTCTTAGTTCCAAATATGCAGAAAATGAAATGATACCCAAAAATTATATCAACTAAGTTCACTCATTCTGACATTCCTTTCATAATTGAAAGTTGCAATTGTTGTTCTCTGTATAAATTAAAATGTAGTTTATATCATTTATAACATTTGCTGCACATGAGAGAGTCCCAAATCTGGCTTTGTATCCAATTACCTAGGGAACTTTTTATTTATTTTTTAAATCTTTATTGCACCCGGGGAACATTTTTTTAAATATATTTTATTGATTTTTTACAGAGAGGAGGGGAGAGGGATAGAGAGTTAGAAACATCGATGAGAGAGAAACATCGATCAGCTGCCTCCTGCACGCCCCCTACTGGGTATGTGCCCACAACCAAGGTACATGCCCTTGACCAGAATTGAACCTGGGACCCTTCAGTCCGCAGGCCGACACTGAGCCAAACCGGTTAGGGCACCTGGGGAACATTTTAAAAATAAGTTCCTGGGCCCTGGCCATGTGGCTCAGTTGGTTGAGAATCATCCCATGCACTTGAGAGGTCAAAGATTCAATTCCCAGTCAGGGCACATGCCTGGGTTGTGCGCTCATCCCCAGTAAGGGTGTACAGGAGGCAGGTGGTCCATGTTTCTCTCTCATCAATGTTTGTCTCTCTCTCCCTTCCTCTATCTCTAAAAATCAATAAAAATATATTTTTTAAAAATAAGTTCCTAGGTCCTATCTACTGGAGATTTTGATTTGGAAAGTCTGGAGTGAGTGCCAGGAGTCAGTATCCTATATAATAAAAGGCTAATATGCAAATAGACTGAATGGCAAAACGACCGGTTGCTATGACACGCACTGACCACAAGGGGGCAGATGCTCAATGCAGGAGCTGCCCCCTGGTGGTCAGTACGCTCCCACAGGGGGAGCGCCGCTCAGCCAGAAGCCGGGATCACAGCTGGGGAACACAGTGGCGGTGGCAGGAGCCTCTCCTGCCTCTGTGGCAGCTCTAAGAACCCCTCTCAGGGGATTCTGCCTGCCGGCTTAGGCCTGCTCCCTAAGCTGGCAGGCAGACATCCCCCGAGGGGTCCCAGACTGTGAGTGGGCGCAGTCCGGGCTGAGGGACCCCCCCCAAGTGCATGAATGTTGTGCACCGGGCCTCTAGCATATGATAAAATATAAAGCTCATGTTAAGTGTATTCAGGGATTTCCTCCTCTGATTCAGCTAGTTCTCGGAACTGGTCCCTTATTTTAGTGCTTTTCAAACTCTGCTGTTCATCATTTGCAGATGTTACTAAGCAGCAGATTCTGATTCATTGGTCTGGAATGAGGCCTGGGAACATGCAATTCCAACAAGCCTTGCTAGGAAGACCTTATAGAATCTTTCAATCTTTCCCCAGTCGAATGATAGGAGGCAGGTCCTACTGCTAGAATATTTTCTTCAACTTTTACCTAAACATCCTTTAGCATAGTTAGAGTGCACAATTTGCAAAATAACTTGACCTATCTTTACTATATAGCCTACCAAGGGAATGGAAATTACTTCCCCCATTTACAGAGTATCACTGAAAGATGAGTGTTACCAATGTCATGATGCAGAGGTGAAATTAAAATGTACATAATATTCAATAGATATATAAGGATGACCACAACATAATTATAATGGTAAAACGTTGGAGAAAAATCTAAATGTCCAATAATAGAGGACTAGTTAAATAACTTATAAGGGCATGTAGTAAAATAATGACGTAAATGTACAATTACTGGTAATGAAAAGATGTTAGTGATAAGTTTTTAAAAAGGTTTTGTAAAAACTTATAGTTTGATTCCATTTTGTGGGGGAGAAAATAAACAAAGTCATATATACATTTATGCAAAAGGGTCCAGAAAGATATACTAAATTGTTTAAAGCGTCCTCAAAGTACTAGAATTTAAGGTGTTTTTTGGGGGGCGGGAGGGGAATGCCCTGACCAGACTCTGGGTGCATGGGAGGATGCTCAACCAATTGAGCAACACCGGCAAGGGCCTCAGGTAGTTTTCATGTTTGTTTCCTTGCATTATCTAATATTTCTACTGTGACAAAGACCTTATAAAATTCTTAAAGGATTAAAAAGGGGGTGAGAAGAAAATCAAGCAAACCCCATACCTGCATACACTTTTCAAGAACTACTCTAATGGCTCTACTGCTAAGTTATTTGCATTCCAAAGAGTCATCAAGGGATTTCCCACATTCAAAACACTTTCTTTTTGTTTTGTTTTTGTTAATCCTCACCCAGGATATTTTTCCATTGCTTTTTTTACAGAGAGTGGAGGGAGGGAGGAAGAGAGGGAGGGAGGAAGGGAGGAAGGGGGGGGGGGGGGGGGGGGAGAGGGAGGTAAAGGGAGGCAGAGGGGAGAGAGAGAGAAATAGAGAGAGAGAGAAATAGATATACATCTATGTGATAGACATATCTACTGTCCCAGCCATCTCAACCAGTCCATTGCTTTTTCAAAGAGTGGAAGGGAGGGAGGGAGAGACCTAAATGGTACACATTTACTGTCACAGCTGCCCCAACCAGGGCCCCAGGGCTAGGGATTGAACCTGCAACCTAGAACCAAAACTGTTGTCTTGCACTCCACCCAGACTTGCTGAATTTGAATCTCTGACAATAAACTCCTGAATCTGCATATGAAGCAATCATTGACTTTTACAGAGAGCAAAGTTTGGAAACTTGGTGTTAAACAAAGAAGCTTCCTAGAAATGCAGGGACTTGCACTAAATTTCAAACCTATCTAAATGGCAACCAGTAGCATATTCAGAAAGGGTGAAATCAGACACACCCACAGGCACAGAGACTACTGGAATTTGAACAATAATCACCTGCCTAGAAGTACTGGCTTTATTCTATGTTAATTTTAAGCATCTCCTGTGAAAACTGACCATTTCTCTTGAGCTGACTGAGGTCACAAAGGTTTTTCCTTATATTTAACCTACATCTGTCTGAAACTATTATTATAGTAACTCCTTGTATGATACTTGACCCCCTATGTAGTCATTCATTAGTTAGAAGTTCACATAAACATTTATTATGGAACCAAGTATCCAGTTGATGCAACTACAGTCCTGTTGCTTTCATTTCTCCTTTCTAAGCACATTACATTTGACTAACCTCAGTAAATTCTGTTGATTATTTCTTCCAGAGATCCTCTTCAAGGTAAACACAAAGGCATGTGTGAGTTTATACTAATAGAAATCCTCAAGGAATCAAGAAAAGCATTTCCTGTTCTAAAAAACAGTACATGAACCCCCAAAAATTTGTTGAGAGAAAAGGGAGATATCACAGGATATATGACTAATATATCACAGTCTTAAATTAAGCACTTATTATATCAAGTCTTAAGGCACAAATTTAGTGAAAGTTTTAAAAATGAGACGTTAAGAGTTTCAGAAATTTCCTAACGTTAATAAATTAAGAGCATTTTCCCAACGACACCATAGAGCAGTGGTGCTCAACCTTGGCTGCACATTAGAATCACCTGGGAATCTTTTTAAAATCCTGATTTCTGGGCCTCATCCTCCGGAAATTCTGTTTCTTTGTTACTAATGTTGTGGCCCCACCCCATAACAAAGAAACAGAATTTCCGGAGGATGAGGCCCAGAAATCAGGATTTTAAAAAGATTCCCAGGTGATTCTAATGTGCAGCCAAGGTTGAGAACCACTGCCATAGAGTTTCCCCCTCTTAAACCAGAGGGGAAAGCAACAGGACAAAAAAAATAGTTGGCGTGAGGTCCTAAGACAGCGGTTCTCAACCTTTGGGTTTCGACCCCTTTGGGAACGACCCTTTCACAGGGGTCGCCTAAGACCATCGGAAAACACATATATAATTACATATTGTTTTTGTGATTAATCACTATGCTCTAATTATGTTCAATTTGTAACAATGAAAATACATCCTGCATATCAGATATTTACATGACGATTCATAACAGTAGCAAAATTACAGTTATGAAGTAGCAACGAAAATAATTTTATGGTTGGGAGTCACCACAACATGAGGAACTGTATTAAAGGGTCGCAGCATTAAGAAGGTTGAGAACCACTGCACTATAACCTCTGAGCCTCAGTTTCTTCGTCTGTAAAGTGGGAGGGGGTAGAGTAACAGTGTCTATCTGTGCCCAGTGCCTGAAACACGCGTTTTAATCCTGGATCACTCAGAAGACCAAGTCAACTAAAACTGGAATTTATTAAAACCAGGAGGATTATATACCGACCTGCAACTCACACCAAGCAACCTCAACCCATGTTTCAGTGTCCAGCCCTTTATACACTGTTTTAAAGGCTCCTCTTCCCAGCTCTATGTCGAATTTCAGGAACCTGCCACTAGGAGAAGTAGCTACAGCCTTCATTTCCGCTTCTTCTTCCATTTCCTTTTCATTTTTCTCCTTGAGACAATCTTTGGAGGATTCGGAAGTTGCCTTTGAACATTGTGAGAATTTGACTTCTTTTTCACCTCTTAGCACATTTGCAGGAAGCTTTTCTCCGCCTGGAATCTCTGTTGTAGCCTTCGTTCTCTCATCTTTGGAGGAAGAATCAATAACTTTGTCATCAACACTCTTTCGGAAGAATCTCTTCCTTTCGACAGTTTCCCCCCCAGCAGAGATGGTACTGTCATTTTCCTTCAGTCTAGCTTCCACTGTCAAAGTGGCTGCCATCTGATGAACTCTGTTTTCCAGTGAAACTCCATCAGGTTTCTCAGAATCTTCTGTGCTAGCTGGCTCCCCTGAATCAGTAGCCATTGTAATTAAGGTTGGCACTAAAAATTTCCCTGTTCTACCCTTCAGTCCCGTTACATCTCAGGTATCAGAATTATCAGAATGGACTTCCTTTTTATGTGGTCATGTTTCCATAGTAACCTGAAAGGGAAAAAAGGATATTTTAAAATTACCTCACAAAGGAAATCATTAAGGAGAAAACAAGTCACCTGATTGTTTAATCCATTTTTTCTTAATAAGAAGTTTGTTCTTTTTTCTGTCCAAGCTTAGCAACCAGCAGACTCCAGGGACTATGTCTTATCTTGTTTACCACTGTAACCCTCAGTGCCTAGCAGGCTACTTGGCATATAGCTCAGTAAGTCTTCATATTGAATGAATGTTGGTTAGGAACCTAGTTTCTCAGTCCCATCTGTCAATCCATCATATTTAAAACAAGTATCTAAACCTGAGTTCACTTAGCTACAAGGTAAAGGGTAACACACAATAATTAAAACAAGCACATTGTTTCTCAGTAATTGTTTTTTTGTCTAAAATTCTGGAATCTGATGGTAGTCTTTTTTATTGTGGTAAAATATACTTAATATCAAATTTACTATTTTAACCATTTTTAAGCATACACTTCAGTGGCTTTAAGTATAGCTACAATGTTGTGCAATCACCACCATGATCTATTTCCAGAACTCTCCATCCTGGATCACTTCATCATCCCAAACTGAAATTCTGTTCATCTCCCCAGTCCCTAGTAATCCCTATCCTACTTTCTGTCTCTATGAATTTGTTTATTCTAGGTACCACATCTAAGTAGAATCATACAGTAGTTGCCCTTTTGTGTCTGGCTTATTTCACTCAACAAAATGTTTGCAAGGTTCACTGATGTTGTAACATGTTATCAGAATTTCATTCCTTTTTAAGGTTGAACAATATTACATTGTATGTATATACCACATTTTGTTTATCCATTCATCTGGTCAATGGATTGGGGTTGTTTCCACCTTTTGAATACTATGAATAATGCTGCTATGAACATCCAATTGTACTTTGGAAGTACACAAATACTTGTTTATGAGCTTGCCTCAGATTTTAGCATAAACTGTAAAATATTAACATACAATATGAAAATATTAAAACACTATACTAAATCTTTTAAGAAACACTTTAAAATATGTATCCTCTTAAACCAGCAATTCTACTTATAGGAACTTGCCTTAGAAAATAGTCAATTTGTGCAAAGATTTAATTATAAAGACATTCATTACAGCACTTAAAATTTGGAAAAAACTGTAACTAAACATAAGCCTAATAGGAATTTAATTAAATATCTCAAAATGAGATGGATACAATATTTTTTAAAATCCACTAGCTTTTAATGAGATTAAAAGACATCTATATATTATATGGTTAAATGAAATATATACAATAAGCCTTCATATATACACACATAGATACATATATGATATTAATTCTGAATGGTATAATTATGGACTTTCTGCTTTTCTGTATTTTTTACAGTTTTCCACTGAGAACATGTGGAAATATGTGGAACATATAAGGAAAAAGTTATTTTTTAAAATTTTATTTTAAAATTATAGTTTACATTCAATATTATTTTGCATTAGTTTCAGGTGTATAGCAAAATATTTCAGGGACCACTTTGTAAAATATATGATCGTGTAAGGAAAAAGTTTTTCAAATGAATGGTTGTACTACCAATAAAAAAATTCTTCTCTTCTCACCACAAACATGCATCACAAAATTAAGTACTGTCTAACTATTATGTTATGTACCTTAGAAGGCACTTTTTGTCACAATCAAAAAAATACCCAGAAATATCAAATTTGAAAACCTGAGAATAACAATCCTTAACTAAGACAAAATGGAGAGAAATACCCCAAATTGCTCTACATATTAAACATAAATCCTATCAACATCCACCTAGTTTATTTGCAGAAATTAGCAAATTGATCCTAAAACTCATAAAACTTTGAGGGACCAGAATAGCCAAAGGCAAAACAATCTTGAAAAAAAAAAACACAAAGTTGGAGGACTCATCCTTCCGAATTTTAAAACTTACCACAAAGCTATAGTATTAAGATAGCGTGGTACTGGCATAAGGATAGATGTAAAAATAAATGGAATGAAAACAGAGAACCCAGAAATAAACCCACATATTTACGGTCGATTTTCAATAAAGGTGCCAAGACATTTCAATGGGGAAGGAACCCTCTTTTCAATAAATGGTGTTGGGACAACTGGTTATCTATATGCAAAAAGAATGAAGTCGGACACTCTAAGGAAGGTTTACTGGAAGAGATGCTGGACCTGAGTCTCAAAGAAAGAAAATTACCTGATCCAAGCAGAAGGAAGATCACAAGCAAAGTCATGAGACAGCATGGATTAAGTGTATGAATGGTACCGTGAATAGTTTACTGCATACTTTAGAAGCAGGCAGATGAAGACAGAGAGCAGATATAAAATAAGACCAGTTAGAAACCTACTGCAATAATCCAGGAAAGAGATGCTGAGGTGTGAATGAAAATATTGGCAAGAGGGATAGATTCAAGATACATTAAACGAAGTTCCAAATTCAAGGTTTATTGCCAGAGTGAATATGGTTTTAAGGGGAAAGAATCTATGATAACTCCCAGAAATTTGCCTATCAGATGACACTACTAAGACATAGCTGTGTTAATACCAGAGATAAGAATTACAGTCATGCTGGACGGAGGTCTTACGCCTATGGATGAGGACAGTGGTAGGGGGTGAGGGCATGGGGTGGGGTGGGAACCTGGTGGAGGGGAGATATGGTGGAAAAAGGAGGAACATTTGTAATGGTCTGAACAATAAAAGATTTATTAATTTAAAAAAATAAAATAAAAATAAATAAATCTTTATTGCTCGGAAAAAAAAAAAAAAAGAATTACAGTCATGTACCACACAATGACATTTTGGTCAAAAACGGACCACATATACCATATAGCCTCGGTGTCTAGCAGGCTATACCATTTAGGCTTGTGTAAGTATACTCTATGATGTTCACATAGATGAAATTACCTAACAATGCATTTCTCAGAACCTATCCTTATTGTTAAATGGTGCATGACTGCAAACTAAGGACTCATGAACCGCTTTATGAGGTTACACTGCCAAATCAATTTCAAAAGTCAATGAATAAGACTAGTATTATCTGCAAGTAAGAAAAGATAACTAATAACACCTCACTTAGGTGAAGATTTTTTTCTTTAACTTATTTTGACACAATTTGGACTTGGAAAAAAGTATACAAAGAGTCCAATATACCCTTCACTCAAATTCCCCAAATGTTAACATTTTAGGTGAGATATTCTTAAAAATATTATTCACTTCACTTAACTAAAGGTCAATTATCCAGAAGCCTCAAGAACAGAGATCCATAAGCCAAAAGGACTTGTAAAAAGACAAAAATAGGTAAAATAAGAGAATTTAAGTAACTGCAGAAATTCTTTCTAAAAAGTGAAATCTTACTCAGAACCCTAACATAAAAATAGAGGGGCAAGTAGTCCTGCTCTAGTATAGCTCTAACATGTTTGGTCACCTGGTTTTCCAAACTATAGGATAAGAAGCAGAAAATCAGAGGATGGGGAAAGGAATGTTCCCTCAGCCTTTTAAAAAAGAACTTTAAGACAAAAAAATGTGAGATCAACCGAAGGACTTGTATACACGTATATAAGCCAAACCCATGGACATGGACAACAGGGGGATGGGAGCATGAGTGAGGGGGGGAGGGTTGGAGGTTAATGGGGGGGATGAGGACACATTTGTAATACCTTTACCTAATAATAAAAAAAAGACAAAAAATGTTATAGAGACAAAGAGGGATATTTTATAAGTATGAAAAGATTAATTCATTAGAACAATAAAATTATATACACCTAACAACAGAGCCCCAAAATACATTAACACGTTAAGCGCCCAGCCTGTTTTGTCTTCCGGATGGAAAGTATAGTGTCAGTCACCGGTGACTGACTGGGCGCTTAACATGTTAAGTTAAAACTGACAAGAGCCTGGCTGGTGTGGCTTAGTTGGTTGAGCTTTGTCCCATGCACCAGGAGGTTGCCGGGTTCAATTCCCAGTCAAGGCACATGCCTGGATTGCAGGCTCAATCCCCAGTAGGGGGCATGCAGAAGGCAGTCAATCAATGATTCTCTCATCTTTGATGTTTCTCTCTCTCTCTCTCTCTCTCCCTCTTTCTTGTTCTCTCTGAAATCAATAAAGACATATTAAAAAAATAAAAGTTGCCACCAAGAAAGTGATACACAAAAAGCCTTGGAGAAAAGATGTGCAAATCATTTATCTGATAACAGACTAGTATTCAGAACATACAAAATATTCAGAACATACAAAAAATTCTTACAAGTCAATAATGAAAAGATAAATAATCCAATGGGCTGAGGATCTGAATAGACATTCTCTAAAGAAGATATACGAATGGCCAATCAACATGAAAAAAATGTTCCACATCATTACTCATTAGGTAAATGCAAATCAAAAACTAAAATGAAATACTACTTCATACCCATGAGGATGGCTACAATCAAAAAGATGAACAGCAACACGTTGTTGGTAAAGATGTAGAGAAAATGGACCCCTCATGCATTGCTGGTGGGAATGTAAAACGTTGCAGCTGCTCTGGAACATAATCTGGCAGTTATTCAACAAGTCAACATAGAGTTACTATATGATACCATCTACCCAAGTGAAATGAAAACACATGTCCACACAAAAACTTATACACAAGTGTTCACAGCAGCTCTATTCACAATAGCCAAAAAGTGGAAATGATCCAAATGTCTATCAATTGATGGCTAAACGAAATGTGCTATATCCATGCAATAGAACAGTATTCACACAATAAAAGGGAATGAGATATCAATACCTGCTACAAGGATGAACCTTGAAAACGTTATGCTAAGAGAAAGAAGCCAGAGGAAAAGACCATACACTGTATAGTTCCATTTATATGAAATGTTTAGAATATGCCAATCTACAGAGACAGAAAATAGATTAGTTGTTGCCTGTGGGCTGGGGCACAGGAATAGCACTGACAGCAAACCAGCACAGGGGATCTTCTGGGGTGATGGAAATGTTCTAAAATTAGATTGTAATCAAGAATATACAACTCCATAAATTTACTAAAAAATCATTGACATTTATATTAGTGGATTTTATGGTATGTAAATTATATCTCAATAAAATATGATGTCCCTGTTTAAGATCCTA
>NW_005355089.1:567032-567643 GCF_000412655.1 Myotis brandtii
CTCCCTTCCTCTCTGTGAAAAATCAATAAAATATATTTTTTAAAAAAATAAAATAAATAAATAAATAAATATGATTCAAAAATCAAAGAGGGAGGTATATATGGACACTCCCAACCCTGTTTGCCATTTAATTCCCACCACTCCAACATGTAACCACTTATTCAATTCTTATAGCCCTCCAGAGTTTCTTTAGGAAAAAGTAAGTGAATATAAATACATGTTCTCTCTCCCTTTCTACACAAAAAGTAGCATAGTATGTACTAAATTTTTTTATAGTTACAATATTTTTATTGATTTATTTGAAAGAGAGAAAGGGAGAGAAAAAGAGTTGTTAGTCCACTTATTTATAACTTCATTGGTTGATTTTTGTGTGTGCCCTGACCGGGGATGGAACATGCAACCTTGGTGTATGGGGACGATGCTCTAATCAACTGTGTTACCCAGGCTATCTACACTAATAAAAGAGAAACATGGTAATTGGCGTACAACCGCTACCCTTTTCATTGGCTAATCAGTGAGTATATGCAAATTAACTGTCAGCCAAGATGGCGGCCGGCAGCCAGGCACTGAAGCGAGCACGAGGCTTGCTTGCTGCAGACTCCAACGTTCAC
>NW_005355089.1:568747-574870 GCF_000412655.1 Myotis brandtii
AACCCCCTGATCGCCCTGCAGCTCTGTGTGTGACAGGGGGCGGGGCCACAACCTCCCTATCTGCCCTGCTCTGTGCCTGATAGGGGGGAGCTCCCCAATCCCCTGATTGCCCTGCGGCTCTGTGTTTGACAGGGTGCAGCACACCAATCCCCTGATCGGCCCTGCTCTGTGTGTGACAGGGGGTGGCGCCGCAACCTCCCCATCGACCCTGCCTTGAGTGTGACAGGGGGCGGTGCCCCAACCCCCCAATCGGCACTACCCTGAGCGTGACTAGGGGTGGCATCGCAACCTCCCGATCCACCCTGCTCTGTGCATGACAGGGGGCAGCGCCCAACCCCCTGATTGGCCCTGCTCTGTGCGTGACAGGGGGTGGCGCTGCAACCTCCCCATCGACCCTGCCTTGAGTGTGACAGGGGGCAGTGCCCCAACCCCCCAGTCGGCCCTACCCTGAGCGTGACTGAGGGTGGCATTGCAACCTCCCGATCCGCCCTGCTCTGTGCATGACGGTGCGGCGCCCCAACTCCCCAATCGGCCCTGCTCTGAGCCTGACCAGGGGCTGCACTTAGGGATTGGGCCTGCCCTCTGCCACCCGGGAGCAGGCCTAAGCCAGCAGGTCGTTATCTCCCGAGGGGTCCCAGACTGCGAGAGGGCACAGGCCGAGCTGGGGGACCCCCCCTCCCCTGCCCCCCGAGTGCACAAATTTTTGTGCACCAGGCCTCTAGTCCTATATAATAAGAGGCTAATATGCAAATAGACCAAATGGTGGAACAACTGAACAACCGATCGCTATGAGGTGCACTGACCACCAAGGGGCATGTGTGGAACATGGTGGGCATTGGCTGCTGCGGGAAGGTAGAGCAGGTGAGCAGGATGCCAGACCAAGGCAGGATGCCGGTCGCTGTCATCGGGGTGAGCCTCTGGTGGTTACTGAAAATTCTTTGCTCCCATGCACCATGGTCCCGCCCAGCACTCGCAGCCGCTGCCAGCGCTGGCACCACCACTCACACTCGCAGCTGGAGCCACCGTTCACACCTGCTGCCCAGTGCCGGTCCCTAAGGGCTTCTCCACCTCCCCCTGCTCCTGAGGGGCAATCAGGGCAGCAGCCGCCGCTCGCACCCACTGATGGTGCCAGCCCTTCTCACACCCGCTGCTGGTGCCGGCCTCAACTGCTCCATGCCATCAGTGGGTGCGAGTGGGACCGGCACCGTCAGCGCCTGGGAGCGGCGGTGGTAGTGGGGCTGCCAGCAGACAGGGGATGGGGGGGACCGGAGGGAAGGGCTGGGTGGGGGTGTGGAGGATGGGCGGAGACCTGCCCCTGTGCCTACTGCAGCCTCACGGCCCACAGTTCCTTTCAAGATGCACAAATTTGTGCACTGGGCCCCTAGTAGTCACAATATTTTAGGATACGTTTTTTCCCTGTCCGGACATAAATGTTCCTCATTCTTATTTTTACTACTTATATAGTATTCAGTTATTTGCTATGCTAGATAACATTGCATATTTCATTTTGCCTATGTGTGTACACATATATATAAATACCCTGAAATAGGATTGCTGGATCAAAATAAACTTGTAGATTTAACTTGTATTGAAACATACTAATATATCCAGAAGAGTACACATACTCCAAGTGTATCTTTATATAATGCTGCCAAACTGCCTTCCACAGGCATTGTACCAATTTAAACTCCCACCTGCAATGTGTGAGAGTATCCTTTACCCCACATCCTTCACAATAAAAAAGGTGTTATCAAATGTTTTGATTTTTAACGCTCTGATAGGTTTAATAAAGGAATCTCTGTATGGTTTCAATTAGCATTTATCTTATGACTGAGCTTAAACATCTTTCACATAAACAATAATTAAAGTCAGGAATAAGGCAGGAATTCCTATTATCACTGCTACCACTTAAGGAAATAAAACAAGACCTACAAATATTGGAAAGTAGGAGACAAAACTCAAAACTTGCAGACTACATGATTATCTATCTAGAAAATCCAAGCAAAATAACTACAAAGCTATAATAAGAACTAAACAGCAGAGCTCAGCAGAAAAACCAAAGACAAAATCAACAAACAAATCAACAGCTTTGCTAGACATCAGCAATAATCAATTACAAAATGGAATTTAAAAGACAACTATCCTAACTTGAGGGCTAGAGCAGGGGGGTAGGCAACCCCACGAGTGGGGCAGGAAGGGCTGGGTACTCTGGAAGGAAGGCAAGTCAGTTGATTTTTCTTTTTTTAATTTTTTTAAACTATCCTGTTCATAAGAGCCGCAAAGCTATAAAATATTCATCTGGGAATAAACTCAAGAAGAAGTATGCAACACATATAAAGAAAGCTGTACATTTTTACTGCAGTACATGAAAAACACTTTTTCTTGGTCCAAAGATTCAATATCAGCATCTTCATATCCCCCGCCAGATTATTCCAAATTCAATGCAAACCCAATCAAAATCTCAAATATATTTTTTGTCAAAAATTGAAAAGCTGATTCTAAAAGAATACAAGGAAATCCAAGAAAATCTTGAAAAAGAAAACAATGAGGACTTGCCTTACCAGGTATTACATACAGCTATAGTAAATTAAACAGTGTAGTTTCGGCACAGAAACAGACAAATGGACTACTAGAGTAGAAAAATCAATACAGAGTCCTGGCCCTGTGGCTCAGTTGGTTGGAGTGTTGTCCCATACACCAAAAGGTTGTGGGTTTGATCCTCAGTCAGGGTACATTCGGAAGGCAACCAATTGATGTTGTCTCTCACATCTATGTTTCTTCCCCCCCACCCCCCAACTCCTTCCCTTCTCTCTAGGGTCAATGACCATATCCTCCAATGAAGAATAAAACAAAAAATCAGCCCTCACTGGTTTGGCTCAGTGGATAGAGCATCAGCCTGTGGACTAAAGGGACCCAGGTTCGATTCCAGTCAAGGGCACAAGCCCAGGTTACAGGTTCAGTTCCTAATAGGGGGTATACAGGAGGCAGCCGATCAATGATTCTCTCTCATCATTGATGTTTCGATATCTCTCTCCCTCTCCCTTCCTCTCTGAAATCAATAAAAAAATATTTAAAAATTTTTTTAATAAAAAAAAAAGAATCAGTACAGAAACAGACACATTATATATGGGGATGTAGTCCATGATAAAGATGGCATTTCAAGTTTGTGAGGAACATCTAGCATACCAAATGGTATCAGAATAACTGGCTACCCATTTTGCGGGGGAGGGGGTCAAAGCCCTACTTAAAACTCAGTCACAAAAATAAATTCCAGGTAGATTAAATAGCTAAACGTAAAAAGCAAAACTACAACTATTAAAAGAAAAGATGACAATATATTTCTAACCTGAAGAAAGGCCTCCCTAAAAAGACAAAATGCAGAGATCATTAACGAAAAAGCTAACACATTTTGGCATTTGACCATGAACAAGGTTAAAAGATAAGAAACAGACTGGGAGCCAGCATTTGCCACATGTATAGCAAAGCATTAATATCTGAAATATATAAAGAACTAAAAAAATCAGGAAGAAATACTAATGACCAATACATGTATGGTAGAAGGATGGCTCAAACTAATTAGTAAGCAGAGAGATGTAAATTCAAAAAATTCAATGTCATTCTTGTCCATGAGATGAGCAGAATAATAAAATATGCTAATATCATGTTTTAAGAAGTATGTGAGAAATACTGGACTGTTAGCAGGTAAACTGGAATAGCCTTTTCATATGGCAATTCCAATTCCAAGTAGCTAGCGCAAACTTGTCACCTAGCAATTCCACTTCTTAGTATTTACCTGAGAAATATTCCTATATATGTACAAATATATATGTACACGGATTTTTTTTTAATGAAGCATTGTTTGAAATAGAAAAAAAACCTGAAAAAACCCTTAAATAAGGAGACATATGTAATACTTTCAACAATAAAGAATTAAAGAAAAACACCTTAAATATCTATCTTTAAGAGAATAGTGAAATAAACAGTGGTATATCTGTACTGTGTAATAATATGCATCTGTTTAAAAAATGAGAGATGGATATATACTGATAAATAAAAATCTTCTACATATATGTACTGAGAAAAACAAGTTGTAGTACTATGTATACATTACATCTATATATATTTATGTAAAAACCCCTCCCAAAACTTTATATTTCTATATGTACTCATATTATGTGTACATACATATAAAAAAGACTGACAGGATATGCTCTAAACTGATCCTAGTGGTTAAAGAAGCATGTAGTATGAAATACTGTGTATCCATTAAAAAGAATGAAGTGAGCATATACATACTGACATATATATGTAAATACAGAGAAAAAAGACTGTACAAGTTCATAGTCAACTCTTAAGAGTTACCCGCTGGGAGGGCAGGACATTGGGTAAAGGGGAATCTTAAGGTTTTAATCTACTTCTATATTATTTTAACCCTTTAAAGCAGAACTGTACATCAACAACCTGTACAAAAGAACCAGTTCCGGATATTATAATTTCTTACAATAACTAAAGCAAAGACAAAACTAATAATTATGTACAAATATATTCAAATGAATACTATCAGTTAACATGTATTGAATGCTTTGTGCCAAACACTATAATCATTTTCTCATATAATCATCACAAGAATCTTTTTTTTAAATATATTTTATTGATTTTTTACAGAGAGGAAGGGAGAGGGATAGAGAGTTAGAATGATCGATGAGAGAGAAGCATCGATCAGCTGCCTCCTGCACACCCCCCACTGTGGATGTGCCCGCAACCAAGGTACATGCCCTTGACCAGAATCGAACCTGGGTCCCTTGAGTCCGCAGGCCGACGCTCCATCCACTGAGCCAAACCGGTTAGGGCCATCACAAGAATCTTGAGGTAAATATTTTTATTCTCATTTTACAAATGAGGAAACTAAGCTCAAAAAATTAAGTTAACTTGCCTGAGATTACACAGCTAGTAAACACCAGGGCCAGAATTCAACCCTGGCATTTGACTCTGAAGTCCAATCTTAACTACTTCTAATATGAGGCCATGTATCACTTGGAGCCAGATGGACACACTACACAACCCTGAATTTCATAGGTACATATACTGCACAACCCCATCACAGTCCTTGGGAGTTTATAACACTAAAACTATCTTCTTCCTCACTTCCATCCTCCAGCTTTGATTTGGCAAGGTCATTTCTTCAATTAAAGATGCCCATTTTATATGAAAAAATGTCTGGGTCCAAATTAGAAAGGGGATTGAAATCATCTCTATCTTCTTTCATCATCAAAATTAAACAATTTCTATTTATCAATCACCTACCCTCAAATCCTTACTTAACACCTTACTCTGCCTAACCCTTTAAAGCGTGGCAGCCAACTTCTAGGAATATATCCTAAGAAACCCAAAGCACCAATCAGAAAGAATGTATGCACCCCTACGTTCATAGCAGCACACTTTACAATAGTTAATCCTACCAGACCTAAGGCCCTGAACCTAACTGTCCCCTATACCTGGGCTCCTGAGCATTAAAGAGAAAAAACCAACATAATATAGAAAAATGTTAGTTACATGCAAACAAGTGGTTAGAATAAGATGGAACTTGGAGACATTGTAGAAAATAGGTATACCTTTCATCTAGCGCCAATATTCCACCTTTGTGTGTAAATTACCGAAAAATCGGTACAGCGGTCTGGCAGGGTTAAGATCTGGAAACAGCCCAAGTGCCCACCAGCAGATGAGTGAATAAAAAAGCTGTGGTACATTTACACAATGGAATACTATGCAGCAGTAAAAAAGGATGTCTTCCCCTTTGAGACAGCATGGAGGGACCTGGAGAGTATCATGCTAAGTGAAATAAGTCAGTCAGAGAAAGACAAGTATCACATGATCCCACTTATGCAGAATCCAAGTAACAAAATAAACTGATGAATGGAGTGTATCCAGAGACATGCAAGCATGGAACAGAGTGTGGAATCTCAGAGGGAAGGAAGGGTGGTGGGAAATAATCAACCAAGAACCTTGTATGCGAATATGCATGGCCCATGGCCACAGACAATGAGGCGGTGAGGGCTTGGGGTGGGGGCAGGCTGGAAGGGGTCAATGGGGGAAAAAGGGGACATATGTAATACTTTCAACAAT
>NW_005355089.1:575272-585381 GCF_000412655.1 Myotis brandtii
CGGCGCTGGCCCCACTCGCACCCACTGCCGGCACCAGAGCCACTGCTCACACTCCCTGCCAGCGCCCAGCGCCAGCCCCGATCGCTCGGCACTGTAAGCGGGTGCGAGTGGCGGTTGCCGGCCCCAATTGCCCTTCAGGGCTTCTCCACCTCCCCCTGCTCCTGAGGGGAGATCGGGGCCATCAGCCACCTCTCGCACCTGCCTCCGGCGACGGTCCCACTCGCACTCACTGCCAGTGCCAGAGCCACCACTCGCACCCACTGCCAGCACTGGCCCCACTCGCACCCGCTGCTGGTGCCCGGTGCCGGTCCCGATCACTCGGCGCCATCGACGGGTGAGTGGCAACTGCCGGCCCTGATCATCCCTGAGGGCTTCTCCACCTCCCCCTGCTCCTGAGGGGCGATCGGGGCTGCCGCTAACACCCGCTGACAGCGCCAGCCCTGCTCCCAGCTGCTGCTGGCATGGGCCCCAATTGCTCTGCGCCTTCAGCCGGTGCAAGCAGGGCCAGCGCCATCAGCACATGGAGGCGGACGTGGCAGGAGCAGGGCTGCTAGCAGACAGGGGACCGGGGGCCAAGTTGGGAGGGGCCGGGCGGGGACGCGGAGGATGGGCTGAAACCCGCCCCTGTGCCTACCACAGCCTCGCAGCCCACAGTTCCTTTCAAGGTGCACGAATTCATGCACTGGGCCCCTGGTAAATATATAAAATATCTAGTATTTGCAGTTTGTGGGTAAGAAACAGGTTACAACATTAAGTAGCATGGTCAGGATAGGCTTCAGTAAAAAGGCAACATGAGGAAGTAATGGTGTATAATGTCTAAAGGAACAGCTAGTTGCAAAGGCCCAATGTCAGGAACAAGGCTGGAGTTCATGAGGTAGGTCTAAGCTGGAGATGTGAATTTGGTGTGAAATGGTATTTTATGCCATAAGACTATATGAGATCACTGAAGGAGGGACTATAGTCATGACTTCCACTAAAAGGAGCAATCAGAGAAACCCAAATTCTTAGGAAATCTAAGAGCATAGAAACATGGTAGAACATATGTAAGGAACAGTGTGTATCCCCTCTCTCCTTTGACCCATCAAAATCATACGAGGACTTAAGAATCCAGTTTTTAAAAAAAATAAAAAATAAAACGTGGCAGCCAAACTAAATATAGCACCCAGGCCAAAACCACCTCACCTCACTGACTGTTTTTGTGCAGTAGATGAGCTGAGAAAGACTTTTACACTTTTAATGGTTGGGAAAAATAAAAAGAAGAATATTTTATGACACACGAAAATTATTCAAAACTAATTATTTCAGTGTTCATAAATAGTTTTATTGGAATATAGCCATACTCATTCATTTACATATTGCCTAAGGCTGCTACAACAGCCGCTGAGTCCTTGCAACAGAGACTCCATGGCACGCAAAGCCTAAAATATTTACTACCTGGTCCTTTATAGGAAAAAGTTTATCAGACCTTGCTTTACAGTTTCCAAACGAACTTTAAAAAAAAATTTATTGATTTCAGAGAAAAAGGGAGAGGGAGCGAGAGATAGAAACATTAATGATGAGAGAGAATCATTGATCAGCTGCCTCCTACACGCCCCCCAAGGGGGATCCAGCCTACAACCCGGGCATGTGCCCTGACGGGAAATCAAACTGTGACCTCCTTCCTGGTTCATAAATCGACGCTCAACCAATGAGCCACGCTGGCCGGGCATTTTTCCTTGTTTTAAGCAAGGATTTCACCCTTCACAAACAATTTGAAAACAAAAATAATGTTCTTTATTTAAAAATCACTTATGTAACTTTAGCATAAAGATTGTCTCACTTGCTGTATGGAAGCTTCCTGATCATAAAAGTCTCATTGACTCATAAAAAGCTTTAGAATATCCCTCTCTTCAAATATCAGGTATGACCTTAAAAAATGCATTTCTCCCCCACAAATGCCCAAAGAGTAGATACCACAAAATAGCTTCATTTAACTAATACACACATATAGTATTGCGTACTCTGTATTTTATAGTTTAAAAACTTTAAGTTAATCCACTTGCAAAGCAATGAAGCTGGACCTTTATACACACCATATACAAAAATGAACTCAAAACACAGCAAAGAACTAAATATTAAAGCTAAAACTATAAAACTCTGCAAAGAAAATAGGAGTAAGTCTTCATAATCTCAGATTTGCCAACAATTCCTTAAATAACAATAAAAAGATGAACAACCAGATTTAAAAATGGGAAAATGACTTAAATAAACATTTCTCCAAAACAGAAATTCAAATAGTCAACAAGCATATGTAAAGATGCTCAACATCATTAGTCATTAAAGAATTACAAATCAAAAGCACAATGAAATATCACTTCACACCTACTAGCATGGCCACAACACACACACACACACACACACACACACACACACACACACCCCCAGTAACAAATGCTGGTGAAATTGGAACTCTCATACATTGCTATTTGCAATGTAAAATGGTACAGCCACTGTGGAAAACAGTTTGGTGATTCCTCAACAAGTTAATTATAGAATTACTATATGAACCAGAAATTCCACTCCTAGGTACGTACCCCAAAAAGTTTAAAACAAACTTTGGACAAATATTCATACCAGAATTATTCACAAAAGCCAAAAGAGAGGGCTTCCAGTCAAGATGGCAGGGTAGGTAAACATTGTCCTCGCCCCCTCTTACAACCACATCAAAATTACAATGAAAACTACGGAACCATCATTCAGCACCACCTGAAGTTGAGCTGAACTGTAAGTCCTATAACTAAGTATATAAAGAAGCCACTTTTGAGACTTATAGGACGGGCGAGACTCGGAATGGGCGAGTCCCACACTCATGTGTGAAATTTAAAAATCAGGAGGGAGGTTCTGGCTGGGTTGCTCAGTGGGTTGGAGCATTGTTCTGTGCACCAAAAAGGCTGCAGGTTCTATTCCTGGACAGGGCACATACCTAGGTTGCAGATTACAGTTGGGGCACCTACAAGAGGCAACTGATCAATGTTACTCTCTCACATTTATGTTTCTCTCTCCCTTTCTCTATCTCTCTAAATCAATCAAAACATATCCTCAGGTGAGAATTGAAAAATATTTTACAATGGAATTTTATCCAGGGATAAAAGGAATGAACTATTAATTCGCACAACAAAATTGATGAACCTTAAATTTTTCTTGCTCAGTAAAAGAAGATAACCCAAAAAGGCTAGATAATGTCCCATTCATTATATATTCTGGAAAAGGCAAAACTATGGGGATAAAAACAGATTAGCAGCCCAGGGAAGGGAAGGCCTATTGCACGAATCTTTTCGTGCAACAGGCCTCTAATTTAAAAATAAAAATCGGGATGAATAACTTGGCTATAGAGATCCCTGCTAAGGAGCCAGGGGTCCCAGGCCCTCGCCAGGTCCCCCAGCCCAGGGTTCCCAGTGTCAGGAAGTCCCTTTAACTCTGACTGTGAGATGGAGGCTGCTGGAGTCCAGGCATTCCTCTTAAAGGGGGCCCGCCACAAGGATGTACTTGGACTCAGAGTAACTCAAAAGGTGCCAGGAACATACAGGGAATAACTGAATTGTCCAGCAAAGATTGGAGGAGCAGCTTTCTCCCAGACAGAAGTATTGGCAGAGGCCATTGCCCCTTTGCTGAGCCCTCCTCACATAGAGCTGGCAGGTGGGTGCCATATGTGAGTCTCTATTAACCTGCATAACACTGTTAGCCCTGCATTGGTGGTTCCCTGAGACACTGCCCCGCCCAACTTGTGGGCCCACCCAAGCCATTTCCAGTGGCTTTTCCATATAAATGGCCTGTCTTGGTTCATGCTTCAGACTTTCTTAAAATGTCTCAAACAAGCAACATCTGGGCTTGGCATGCCCAGTACCTCTTGCTAAGTGGCCCCTGGCCCTGCACTAGTGGGTAGCCAGCCTTGATTAGCAGCTACACCACTCCCAGGCAACTACAAGCCCAGCACAAGTAGTAGCCATCTGCAGACTGCTACGTAGCTCATGCCAGGTGGCCCTAGGCAGAACACAGGTGGTGGCTGATCTTAGCCTGTACCTTCCAGGAGGCCCCAGACCCAGTGCACATAGTGGACAGCTTCAGACCATGCCAAACCACCACCCAACCACCTCCACAAGTGACACACTCAAGGGACTGACTCTGCAGGCCCCAGTCTCACTAAAGCCAGTCCTGCTTCATGGGGTTGATCCCTACACAGCATATGCTTCACGGTGGTCATGACCTGTGCTTGTAGCCAATGAGCCTGGGGGTAAATCCCTCCCATTGGTGCACCAACATCAATCAAGGCTCAACTGCAACAGGAGGGTGCACACAGCCCACATGGGGAAAACACCTGGAGCACCCAGCTCAGGTGACATGGGAAGCTGCACCACTGAGCCCTAGAGGATGCCTACTACCTAAGACCACTCTACCAAGACCAGGAGACATAGGAACTCTACAGGAAGGCAGTTAAAATGAGGAGACAAAGATACATGTCCCAAATGAAAGAACAAAATTCCAGAAAAAGAATTAATCAAAATAGATAATGCAGAGTTCAAAGCACTGGTTATACAAATAGTCAATGATCTCAGTGAGAACTTCAACAAAGAGATAGGAAACATAAAAATGGAGGTTTAAAAAAAACCATAAAAAATCACCAGTCAGAAATGAAGAACACAATAATGAAATGAAGAATACATTACAGGGAATCTACAGTAGAGTAGATGAAGCAGAGGACAAATTAGTGATTAGGAAAATAAGGAAACAGAAAACACCCAATCAGAACAGTGAAAAGAAAAATTTAAAAAAATGAGAATAGTAGCAGGGTAGGAGTGCAGGAGGGTATAGGGGATATAAATGGTGATGGACAGAGACTTGACTTGGGATAGTGAACACACAATACAGTGTACAGATGATGTGTGGTAGAATTGTGCACCTGAAACCTACATAATTTTGTTAACCAGTATCACCCCAATACATTCAATAAAAGGGGGAAAAATGAGGATATTATAAATAGGAACCTCTGGGACAACTTCAAGTATACCATCATTCACATCATGGGGGGGGGCGGGCAGAAGAAGAAGAGAGAGAGCAAGGAATTTAAAACCTATCTGAAAAACTGATGGAAAGCTTCTCTAATCTGGTTACAATTCATAATATAAAATCGTTTTTTTCCATCAATAGATGAGTGGATAAAAAGGGTGTGGTACATCTACACCATGGAATAGTATGCAGCAGTAAAAAAGGATCTCACTTGGACTGGTTTGGCTCAGTGGATAGAGAGTCGGCCTGTGGACTGAAAGGTCCTGGATTCGATTCCAGTCAAGAACACATGCCTGGGTTGCAAGCTCGGTCCCCATGGGGGGCGTGCAGGAGGCAGCCAATCAATCATTTTCTCTCACTCCCTCTCCCTTCCTCTCTGAAATCAATAAAAATATATTTTAAAAAAGAAGGATCTCTTACCCTTTGAGACAGCATGGAGGGACCTGCAGACTATCATGCTAAGTGAAATAAGTCAGTCAATGACAAGTGTCACATGATCTCACTCATATATGGAATCTAATGAACAAAATAAACTGATGAACAAAATAGATCCACGGACACAGAAGCATGGAACAGACTGCAGAATCTCAGAGGGAAGGTGGAGGAAGGTGGGTGGGTGGGAAAAGATCAACCAAAGAATTTGTGGGGGCAGCCTAGATGGGGTCAACGGAGGTGGGGGGGTGAGAAAGGGGACATGACATATGTACTTTCAACAATGAAGATTTTAAAAATATATATATAAGATATTTAAATTCACAAATAAACAAATAAATATAATAGTTTTTAATCAAATATACAAAATCCAATGAAAATGACGTATTTCCAAAAAAAGAAAAGAACATATTTCTATGTATTTTAATGATTTTATGCAAATAACAACTTAAAACTTTCAAATTAAGATACTTGGAAACAAACAAACAAAATGTCAAAAGATGTTAAGACCCCAAATGCCTATGAACTGATGAATAAGCAAAATGCAGTATACACATACAATACAATATTATTCAACAAAAAAGGAATGAAGTATTGATATATGCCACTCTCAAAAACATGCAAAGTGAAAGAAGCCAGACACAAAAAGCCATGTATTATATGATTTCATTTATACAAAATATCCAGAATAGGCAAATCCATAGAGATAGCATATTAGTGGTTGCCTGGGACTGGGAGAAAAGGGCATCAGGGAGTGACTGCTTAATGGGTACAGGGTTTGCTTTTGGAGTGATAAAAACGTTTGGAACTAGATATGCAACATCATGAAGTTACTTAATGCCACAGACTGTACGCTCTAAATGGTAACTTTTATACTATGTGGATTTTATCACAGTAAAAAGTTACCAGGCAGAAACACAGGAAACAATGTTGCTTCATTTCTATTTTCAAACGAACCCTAGACAGTGTGGCTCAGTTGGTTTAAAGGTTAACCCACAGACCAAAAAGCTTCGGGTTGTATGCCCGGTTGGGGCCTCTGTGGGAGGCAATGGATTGATGTTTCATATCAATTATTATTATTTCTCTCCTCTCTCCCACCTCTCCCGCCCGTCTCTCCCTCCCTCCCTTCTTCTGTCTCTAAAAATGCCCTAGCTGGTTTGGCTTACTTGATAGAGTGTTGGTCTGGGAACTGAAGGGTCCCGGGTTTGATTCAAGTCAAGGGCACGTGCCCAGGTTGTGTGTATGCGGGGGAGGGGGGTTGATCCCCAGTAGGGGGTGTGCAGGAGTCAGCAGCCTATCAAATGATTCTCTCTCGTTGATATTTCTCTCTCTCCCCCCCCCTCCCTTCCTCTCTGAAATCAACAAAAGTATAAAATAAATATAAAATCAATAAAAATCAATGGAAGCATATCCTCAGGTGAGGATTTAAAAAAAAAAAGTTCATGAAAAAATTATATAATCCTGAAAAAAAGGGGGCATTAAAGGCTCATTTCTGTAGTAAGTTAATCTCAACATGTTTTCAAATCTAGCAATCTCACGACAAGCTCAATCAAAACAATTAAAAAATGGCATCAGATTCTACTTTTGAAGCCCAGAGAATTTCTGAAAGAATGCCTTACAGATGTCCTTTCCAGTCATCAAATATCTCCTAACAGCACCATAAATTTTATGATTTCAAACCAAATGGAAAAGACCCACCCTTCTGTTGTATTCTGGCTTTTAGCCAACAGACACAATAAAGTATATCTGCAAATAGAGATGGTCTACTTATACTATGATGGGAGACTGAGAAAGGAAGGAATTTTTTTATACACAACCCCCCCAAACATATACAACGCAAAAAATTTTGGCCCTCCATTACTTTTATGTAAATTATCTGATTAGAAATCTGATAGTAATATGTTTTCTTTTTTTTACTTGATTATTTTCTTTCTTTTTTATTAAAAATTTTTTAAAGTATTGATTGATTTTTAGAGAGGGAGAGAAGCATCGATTTGTTGTTCCACTTATTTACGCATTCATTGGTTGATTCTTGTATGTGCCCTGACAAGGGATTGAACCTGCAACCTTGGCATATGGGGAAAATGCTCTAACCTACTGAGCTATTCAGTCAGGGCCTTATGACTATTTTCTTTACTTCTGATTCTGGTTCACTGCAACCGTTGCCTTTATCATTTACTGGCTAAATGATGGGCCATCTTAATGAAAAGAAATCCCTCTACTTTACAAAAGAAAGTTAAAGTCCACATTACAGAAATTTAACTCCTAAAACACTCCATAATAATTATATCAATGAATGTAGACTTGTGATATGAGGATCAACATTGGTCTAGAAGTCAACACTCCAGGGTCTACCACTTACTTTACTAGGACAAGTCTTATTTTCTGAGCTTTATTTTCTCTCTCAGGTATAAAAAGGAAAACTTTCCTGCTTGTCTCCCAACAGAAGTACAGTAATAAAAATATGGACAAGGTGGTTGGTCCCACTAAAGAAGGGCACCTAACCTGCTGAGAAAAGGAAAAAAGATGGGAGCAGGAAAGACTTTCAGAAATAGCTATTGAATTCAAATTCAAATTCAAAGGGAAAGGGAGAGAGAGCATTCCAAACTAGGGGGTCGGGGGAGGCTCAGAAGCAAAGGTGGTGAGATGAACACCACAAATCTGCTTATGTTATTCCCTTTCTTAAAGAGTCAAGGGCTCCTAACTCTTCAGAGTAGTCCTTCACCCTGACCGCAATGTAAGATTCTAGCCTTATCTCATTCCAGTCCCCAAATATACAATGCTTATTCTTTCCAGCCTCAATACTTGAATGTTCTTCCACTCCAGGAACATCTAGCTCAAAATGGGGACACTACCTTGGCCTGCCAGTGTGAGTGCAACATTTCCAGGCTGCCACTTAATAAGTAAGTAGTATTCATTTTAATCTAAGAGAGTATGAACATTGTATTTACATCAAAGCAGAATGAAAGAATGTTCTCAAATTTGCAATATTGCCAAGATAAATGGATGTATGTCAGTAAAGTTTGTAAAAAGTAATCATGAAAAGTTAAAAATCCATAAACTATTCATCTTGACCCAGAACAGAATGAGACATCACAAGACATCCTTACCAGATAAGTAATGTATTCCGAGAACAAAATGTTCAAGTAATCTTCTGTAATTTAAACTCACATCAAAAAATCAAGTTCCTATTTTGCAACCAAGGTAAATTCAAAATGATACCAAAAATCATATATAAAGGATTTTAGCGCTCAAAATCAGCTTTAGTGCCTTTTAGCTACTCTTTAATGCAAGGTAACTTTCCTTTGCACTGTTGAGTTTTAAACAATTTTTAAACTGGTAAATCCAGAGTATAGAGACTGTCTAAAAGACACCTGCTGCTCTGTGTCATATACTGAGACCTCTTCAAAAGTTCTCTTGGTATTACAACTTACTAGAGATGAAAAAAACAGGTAACAATGCCTCCCAATATTGGATGCAATCAGTATTGTACAGAACATTTTCACAACTTTAAAGGCTATTATTCGTATAACTGCTTCAGTCACCAGTAACTCTTAAGAAGGACTAGCCATACCATTCGCATCTGTTTTGAGGGTTCAATTTCATTTTAACAAGGTCTATCAACTCCCAAGACACGGAGACACACGTGCAGGATTTCCAGCCATACCCCACTACATAAATGTTTCACCACTCTTAACTAGTCAAACAAAACCTCTCTCAGTACAGTGAAGCCAGCTCGCCACTTTATCCTAACCCCATTATACCGTCTCCTCCACATCCCCAACCTGTCAGTTACAGAACCCACCACCCGGTCCCAAGTAACACCTTTCAATCTCTTTGAACCGAACCCACTTACACAACGAGCCCGCGGTATCCCTCACCCCGATCCAGTCCTATCGACCTGCCCGCATCAACTGAATCTCTAAATGAAATCCGCTTTCCACCACCCCATTACCCACTAAAACCCAACTTCCCATACCTGAAGCGATCTTCCCTTTCAGTAGCCTCAATCTAACTTAAATGATCACTCAGTCCCTTTGTCAACCGTCTCCCGCCCCACCGTGTATCCTCCTCACCTTCCCCGTCCCCTAGTCTTCCATCAACTCCCAAAGTTGCCACCCCCCAAGAAAAACAAAAAAGACAAAAAAACGCACCTCAACCTCAGACCTGCCCTTCCCCACTTTTACCCTCTTAATTCTCCTCTCCGCCTGTTAGCTCATACGGACAACGGCTCCGACAACCCCGAAGATCCGAGCCCGGCCTCGTCCCATACCTCTTGGGGACGGCAATCACCTCGCCTCGGTCAACGCGCCCCCCACTAGGGCGCTTACTCCTAACAGACTCCTGGCCGCCGCTGCCTCCCTCCATTCATCCCCGGCCCATTCATCTCTCAGCCCGATCCCAGACACGCCCCCCGGCCTCCTCCCTCTCTCCCAGCGCTCTGCCCGGCCCGGGACCCTCACCAGATTAGAGGTTCTAGCAGATGGAGACTCTGACTCTTTGCGCTTCTCCTCCGTCCTCTTCCAAGCCTCCGCTCGCCCCTCGACGAGCCACACCATAGAACATACACATACGCACACACCGCCTCCTCCTCTAACGCCTCCTCCGATGCTACTTACTCCCCTCCTCCCTGT